>NC_080384.1:116691-189148 GCF_014773155.1 Arachis stenosperma | reverse complement strand
CAACATTTTAAGTTTGGTGTGGTAAAAGCGTTGCTTTTTCGTTTTTCCATAACCATTATGGCATCCAAGGCCGGAGAAACCTCTAGAAAGAGGAAAGGGAAGGCAAAAGCTTCCACTTCGAGTCATGGGAGATGGATAGGTTCATCTCAAGGGTGCATCAAGACCACTTCTATGAAGTTGTGGCCTTGAAAGAAGGTGATCCCGAGGTCCCCTTTCACTCAAAAAGGGTGAATATCCGGAGATCCGCCATGAGATCCAAAGAAGAGGTTGGGAAGTACTTACCAAACCCATCAACAGTTGGAATCTTGATGGTTCAAGAGTTCTATGCCAATGCTGGATCACCAAGAGCCATGATCAAAGTATGAACCCGGACCAAAGAATTATCTTACTATGGTTCGGGGGAAATACTGGATTTTAGTCGGAAAGTGTGAGGGTGGCGTTCAACTTGCCTATGATGCAAGGAGATGAACATCCTTACACAAGAAGGGTCAACTTTGATCAAAGGTTGGACCAAGTCCTCTACCTTGGCAATGTTAGCCTTTCTCACCTCATTTGTCACCTTTGTTATTCAGTTGGAGTTGACATAGAGGGAGACATCACCATTGAGGAGATAAGCCCATTACCAAGAAAAGGATGGAGCACACAAGAGACCCCTCTCATCATGAGATCCCTGAGATGCTCAAGGGATGCACTTCCTCACAAAACTCTTGGGAGCAACTAAACACCTCCCTAGGAGAATTGAGTTCCAACATGGGACAACTAAGGGTGGAGCACCAAGAACACTCCATTCTCCCCATGAAATAAGAGAAGATCAAAGAATCATGAGAGGGAGCAACAAAGGCAAGCAAGAAGAGACATTGAGGAGCTCAAGCACTCCATAGGATCTTCAAGAGGAAGGAAGAGCCGCCATCACTAAGGGGACCCGTTCCTTGATTTCCTTGTTCTTTATTCTTCTGTTTTTCGAATTTTAGTGCTTATGTTTATCCATGTTTGTGTCTTATGATCATTAGTGTCTTAGTGTCTATGCCTAAGTTATGAATGTCCTATGAATCCATCACCTTTCTTAAATAAAACGTGCTAATGAAAAGAAAAAGAATTGCATGAATTTTGAATTTTATAACAGTTAATTATTTTGATGTGGTGGCAACACTTGTTCTCTGAATGTATGCTTGAACAGTGCATATGTCTTTTGAATTTGTGGTTCGAATGTTGCTCTTGAAAGAATGATGAAAAAGGAGACATGTTACTGAGGATCTGAAAAATCATAAAAAATGATTCTTGAAGCAAGAAAAGCAGTGAACACAAAAAAAAAAAGAAGAAGCAGAAAGCAAACGAAAAAAAAAAGAGAAAGAGAAAGAAAGAGAAAGAAAGAAATAAAGTTGTGATCCAAGGCAATAAGAGTGTGCTTAAGAACCCTGGACACCTCTAATTGGGGACTTTAGCAAAGCTGAGTCACAATCTGAAAAGGTTCACCCATTATGTGTCTGGCATGGTATGTATCCGGTGGTAATACTGGAAGACAGAGTGCTTTGGGCCACAGCCAAGACTCAAAAAGTAGCGTGTTCAAGAATCATCATACTTAACTAGGAGAATCAATAACACTATCTGGATCTGAGTTCCTAAAGAAGCCAATCATTCTGAGTTCTAAAGGATAAAGTGAGATGCCAAAACTATTCAGAGGCAAAAAGCTAAAAGCCCCGCTCATCTAATTAATACTGATCTTCATAGATGTTTTGGAGTTCATTGCATATTCTCTTCTTTCTATCTTATTGATCTTTAGTTGCTTGGGGACAAGCAACAATTTAAGTTTGGTGTTGTGATGAGCGGATAATTTGTACGCTTTTTGGCATTGTTTTAGTATGTTTTTAGTAGTTTTAGTTGAGTTCTTAGTATTTTTATTAGTTTTTAGTTAAAATTCACTTTCTGGACTTTACTATGAGTTTGTGTGTTTTTCTGTGATTTCAGGTATTTCTGGCTAAATGAGGGACCTGAGCAAAAATCTGATTCAGAGACTGAAAAGGACTGCAGACGCTGTTGGATTCTGACCTCCCTGCACTCGAAGTGGATTTTCTGGAGCTACAGAAGCCCAATTGGCGCGCTCTCAACGGCGTTGGAAAGTAGACATCCTGGGCTTTCCAGCAAATATATGATAGTCCTACTTTGCCAAGATTTGATGGCTCAAACCGGCGTTCAAAGTCACCTACAGAATTCCAGCGTTAAACGCCGGAACTGGCACCTAATTGGGAGTAAACGCCCAAACTGGCATAAAAGCTGGCGTTTAACTCCAAGAGAAGTCTCTACACGAAAATGCTTCATTGCTCAGCCCAAGCACACACCAAGTGGGCCCGGAAGTGGATTTTTATGTCATTTACTCATCTTTGTACACCTTAGGTTACTAGTTTTCTATAAGTAGGACCTTTTACTATTGTAATAGATATAGAGAGTCTTTTGATCATGTTTTGATGATTGAACTCACTTTGGGAGGCTGGCCTTCGGCCATGCCTAGACCTTGTTCTTATGTATTTTCAACGGTGGAGTTTCTACACACCATAGATTAAGGTGTGGAGCTCTGCTGTACCTCGAGTATTAATGCAATTACTATTGTTCTTCTATTCAATTCCGCTTGTCTTTGTCCAAGATATCACTTGTTCTTCAATCTGACGAAGGTGATGATTGACACTCATCATCATTCTCACCTATGAACAAGGTGACTGACAACCATTCTGTTCTACAAGCATCTGAGGCTTAGTGAATATCTCTTGGATTTCTGATTGCATGATGCATGGTTGATCGCCTGACAACCGAGTGCTCGCCTGACAAACGAGCCAGCCATTCCGTGAGATCAGAGTCTTCGTGGTATAGGCAAGAACTGATGGCGGCATTCAAGAGAATCCGGAAGGTCTAACCTTGTCTGTGGTATTCTGAGTAGGATTCAATGATTGAATGACTGTGACGTGCTTCAAACTCCTAACCTGCTGGGCGTTAGTGACAGACGCAAAAGAGGGATTCTATTCCAGTAGGAGCGGGAACCAACCGGTGATTGGCCGTACTGTGACAGAGTGCGTGAGCATTAGCTTTCACTGCGAGGATGGGAGGTAGCCACTGACAACGGTGAAACCCTACACGAGCTTGCCATGGAAAGGAGTAAGAAGGATTGGATGAAGGCAGTAAGAAAGCAGAGAGACGGAAGGGAAGGCATCTTCATACGCTTGTCTGAAGCTCTCACCAATGATATACATAAGTATCTCTATCTTTATCTTTTATGTTATTTTCGTTCATCATCTATACCCATTTGAGTCTGCCTGACTGAGATTTACAAGGTGACCATAGCTTGCTTCATACCACCAATCTCCGTGGGATCGACCCTTACTCGCGTAAGGTTTATTACTTGGACGACCCAGTGCACTTGCTGGTTAGTTGTGCGAAGTTGTGTTTATGCCATGGTATTGAGCACCAAGTCTTTGGAGCCATTACCGGGGATTATTCGAATATGGACAAAGTAGTGTTCACAATTTCGTGCACCAAGTTTTTGGCGCCGTTGCCGGGGATTGTTCTTGTGTATGGACAACTGACGGTTCATCTTGTTGCTTAGATTAGGCATTTATTTTTTTCGAAATTCTTGAAGATGAATTCTAGAGTTTCATGATGATTTGCTGAAATCTGGCTGGCTGTAAAGCCATGTCTAATTTCATTGGACCGAGGTTTCAACTTATCATCACAAGAGCTTGTTGATCTTGCTTTTGGAGCAGTGATCTGCTAAGGCTTGGCTGGCCTTTGGCCATGTCTAGTGTTTTGGACCGAAGCTTTCTTTGAAAGCTTGGCTGGCTGTGAAGCCATGTCTAATTCCTGGACCGGAGTCTTAGACTAGCATTGCACTGATTCTTGGAATTCTCATTAAGAATTTTGATGTTTTCACTTAATTTTCGAAAAAACACAAAAAAAAATTAGAAAATCATAAAAACCAAAAATATTTCTTGCTTGAGTCTAGTGTCTCATCTTAAGTTTGGTGTCAATTGCATGCATTCATTCTTGTGTCTTAAGGATCTTCAAGTAATTCTTGATGGTTTCTTACTCTGATCTTTGAATTCTCTTGACTTGAGTGTTTATGTGTCTCATATGCATTCTTATTAGTGTCAGTAGTATACAAACTGCTAAGTTTGGTGTCTTGCATGCACTGTTATTTGATTCTTGTTGCATTTTGATTGTTAAAAATCCAAAAATATTTTCAAATTGTGTATTTTCAAGTCAATAATACAGAGAATTGAAGATTCAGAACATACTGCAGAGGAATTATACAGAAAAAGCTGGACATTCGAAAATGCCCAGTGAAGAAGGCAGACTGGCGTTTAAACGCCAGCCAGGGTACCTGGTTGGGCGTTTAACGCCCAAAAAGGGTGCATTTTGGGCGTTAAACGCCAGAATGGATACCATTCTGGGCGTTTAACGCCAGGATGGTGCTAGGGGGAAGATTTTGTTTTTCAAATCAAATTTTTTTCAAGTTTTCAAAGTTTTTCAAAATCAAATCTTTTTCAAATCAAATCTTTTCAATCAAATGTTTTCAAAATTAATTTCTTTCCTTTTTTCAAAGATACTTACTAACAATTAATGATTTGATTGAACATTTTTTGCCTTTTCTGTTGAGGAAGGTTTTATGTTTGAATCATATCTTTTCTTGTTAGGCAAGTCATTAATTTTTCAAATCAAATCTTTTAAAATTGTTTTCAAATCATATCTTTTAAAATTGTTTTCAATCAAATCTTTTTAAAACCATAACTTTTTAATCATATCTTTTTAATCACATCTTTTTCAAAATAGTTTTCAAATCAATCTTTTTAATTTCTAATTTCAAAATCTTTTTCAAAAATCACTTGATTTCTTTTCCACTTTTATTTTCGAAATCAATTAGTGTCTTTCAAAAAAATGTTTTCAAAATATTTTAATTATTCTCGAAAATCTTCTTCCCTCCTTCTCACATCCTGCTATTTATGGAGTACTACTCTTCTTAATGCACAATTCGAACCTTATCTAATTAAAGTTCGAATTCTTCTTCTCCTTCTTCTTTCTATTTCTCTTTCCTCTGACACCTCAAGGGATCTCTATACTGTGACATAGAGGATTCCACATTTTCTTGTTCTCTTCTCTTTCATATGAGCAGGAGCAGAGACAAAGGCATTCTTGTTGAAGCTGACCCTGAACCCGAAAGGACCTTGAAGAGAAAGCTAAGAGAAGCCAAAGCACAACTCTCTTTAGAGGACCTGACCGAATTCTTCAAAGAAGAAGAAGACATGGCAGCCGAAAACAACAATAATGCAAACAATGCAAGGAAGGTGCTGGGTGACTTTACTGCACCTACTCTTGATTTTTATGGGAGAAGCATCTCTATCCCTGCCATTGGAGCAAACAACTTTGAGCTTAAGCCTCAATTAGTTTCTCTAATGCAACAGAATTGCAAGTTCCATGGACTTCCAATGGAAGATCCTCATCAGTTCTTAGCTGAATTCTTGCAAATCTGTGACACAGTCAAGACTAATGGGGTTGACCCTGAGGTCTATAGACTGATGCTATTCCCTTTTGCTGTAAGAGACAGAGCTAGGATATGGTTGGACTCTCAACCTAAAGAAAGCCTGGACTCTTGGGAAAAGCTAGTCAATGCCTTCTTGGCAAAGTTCTTTCCACCACAAAGATGGAGTAAGCTTAGAGTGGAAGTCCAAACCTTCAGACAGAAGGATGGAGAATCCCTCTATGAAGCTTGGGAAAGATACAAACAATTAATCAGAAAATGTCCATCTGACATGCTTTCTGAATGGAGCATCATAGGTATTTTCTATGATGGTCTCTCTGAACTATCCAAGATGTCTTTGGATAGCTCTGCTGGAGGATCTCTTCATCTGAAGAAGACGCCTACAGAGGCTCAAGAGCTCATTGAGATGGTTGCAAATAACCAATTCATGTACACTTCTGAAAGGAATCCTGTAAACAATGGGACTAGTCAGAAGAAAGGAGTTCTTGAGATTGACACTCTGAACGCCATTTTGGCTCAGAATAAAATATTGACTCAACAAGTCAATTTGATTTCTCAAAGTCTGTCTGGAATGCAAAATGCACCAAGCAGTACTAAGGAGGCTTCATCTGAGGAAGAAGCTTATGATCCTGAGAACCCTTCAATAGAAGAGGTGAATTACCTAGGAGAACCCTATGGTGACACCTATATTCTTCATGGAGAAATCACCCAAATCTCTCATGGAAGAATCAAGAGAGACCTCAACAAGGTTTCAATAATAATGGTGGAAGAAACAGGTTTAACAATGGCAAACCTTTTCCATCATCTTCTCAGCAACAGACAGAGAATCCTAAGCAGAACCCCTCTGACTTAGCAACCATGGTCTCTGATCTAATTAAAACCACTCAAAGTTTCATGACTGAAACAAGGTCCTCCATTAGGAATTTGGAAGGACAAGTGGGACAGCTGAGCAAGAAAGTTACTAAACTCCCTCCAAGTACTCTCCCAAGCAACACAGAAGAAAATCCAAAAGGAGAGTGCAAAGCCATCAATATGGCCGAATTTGGAGAGGATAGAGAGGAAGTGAACGCCACTGAGGAAGACCTCAATGGACGTGCATCAACTTCCAATGAGTTCCCCAATGAGGAACCATGGGAATCTGAGGCTCAAAATGAGACCATAGAGATTCCATTGGACTTACTTCTGCCTTTCATGAACTCTGATGAGTATTCTTCCTCTGAAGAGGATGAGTATGTCACTGAAGAGCAAGTTGCTAAATACCTTGGAGCAATCATGAAGTTAAATGACAAGTTATTTGGAAATGAGACTTGGGAGGATGAACCTCCTTTGCTCACCAAAGAGCTGGATGACTTGTCTAGGCAGAAATTACCTCAAAAGAGACAAGATCCTGGGAAGTTTTCCATACCTTGTACCATAGGCACCATGACCTTCAAGAAGGCTCTGTGTGACTTAGGGTCAAGTGTAAACCTCATGCCTCTCTCAGTAATGGAGAAGCTAGGGATCTTTGAGGTACAAGCTGCAAGAATCTCACTAGAGATGGCAGACAACTCAAGAAAACAAGCTCATGGACTTGTAGAGAATGTTCTGGTAAAGGTTGAAGACCATTACATTCCTACTGATTTCATAGTCCTAGAGACTGGGAAGTGCATGGATGAAACCATCATCCTTGGCAGACCCTTCCTAGCCACAGCAAAGGCTGTGATTGATGTTGATGGAGGTGAACTGATCATTCAAGTGAATGGAGAATCCTTTGTGTTTAAGGCTCAAGGATATCCCTCTGTCACCATAGAGATGAAGCATGAAGAGCTTCTCTCAAATCAGAGTCAAGAAGAGCCCCCACAGTCAAACTCTAAGTTTGGTGTTGGGAGGCCACAACCAAACTCTAAGTTTGGTGTTGAACCCCCACATTCAAACTCTAAGTTTGGTGTTGGGAGGTTCCAACATTGCTCTGAGTATCTGTGAGCTCCATGAGAGCCCTCTGTCAAGCTACTGACATTAAAGAAGCGCTTGTTGGGAGGCAACCCAATGATTATAATTTATATTTTTTTGTTATTTTATGTTTTTTGTAGGTTGATGATCATAAGAAGTCACAAAATCCATTGAAAAAGCAAAAACAAAATGAAAACAGGAAGAAAAACAGCACACCCTGGAGGAAGATGTTGCTGGCGTTCAAACGCCAGTAAACCTAGCAGTTGGGCGTTTAACGCCCAGTCTGGCACCATTCTGGGCATTTAACGCCAGAAAGGGGCACCAGACTGGCGTTAAACGCCAGAAAAGGGCAAGAACCTGGCGTTAAACGCCAGGAATGGGCACCAGCCCGGCGTTTAACGCCAGAAATGGCCCAAAACGTGATTTTGAGCAACATTTGGTGCAGGGATGACTTTTTCTTGACACCACAGGATCTGTGGACCCCACAAGATCCCCACCAACCCCACCACCACTCTCTCTCTTCTTCCCCCATTCACCAATCACCTCAATACCTCTTCCCCAAAACCCCTTCACCTATCAAATCCCATCTTTCTCTTCACCACTCACATCCATCCTTCATAAAACCCCACCAACCTCACCCTTCAAATTCAAACCACTTTCCCTCCCAAACCCACCAATATGGCCGAACCCCATCCCCTCTCTCCTATAAATACCCTTCTTCACTCCTTCATTTTCACACAACCAAAACACCACTTCTCCCCCTCTTTGGCCGAATACACCACCATCTCCCTCTTCCTCATTTCTTCTTCTTCTACTCTCTTCTTTCTTCTTTTGCTCGAGGACGAGCAAACATTTTAAGTTGGTGTGGTAAAAGCGTTGCTTTTTCGTTTTTCCATAACCATTATGGCATCCAAGGCCGGAGAAACCTCTAGAAAGAGGAAAGGGAAGGCAAAAGCTTCCACCTCCGAGTCATGGAGATGGATAGGTTCATCTCAAGGGTGCATCAAGACCACTTCTATGAAGTTGTGGCCTTGAAGAAGGTGATCCCCGAGGTCCCCTTTTCACTCAAAAAGGGTGAATATCCGGAGATCCGCCATGAGATCCAAAGAAGGGGTTGGGAAGTACTTACCAACCCCATTCAACAAGTTGGAATCTTGATGGTTCAAGAGTTCTATGCCAATGCATGGATCACCAAGAGCCATGATCAAAGTATGAACCCGGATCCAAAGAATTATCTTACTATGGTTCGGGGGAAATACTTGGATTTTAGTCCGGAAAGTGTGAGGGTGGCGTTCAACTTGCCTATGATGCAAGGAGATGAACATCCTTACACAAGAAGGGTCAACTTTGATCAAAGGTTGGACCAAGTCCTCTACCTTAGCAAGGTTAGCCTTTCCTCACCTCATTTGTCACCTTTGTTATTCAGTTGGAGTTGACATAGAGGGAGACATCACCATTGATGAGGATAAGCCCATTACCAAGAAAAGGATGGAGCACACAAGAGACCCCTCTCATCATGAGATCCCTGAGATGCCTCAAGGGATGCACTTTCCTCCACAAAACTATTGGGAGCAACTAAACACCTCCCTAGGAGAATTGAGTTCCAACATGGGACAACTAAGGGTGGAGCACCAAGAACACTCCATTCTCCTCCATGATAAGAGAAGATCAAAGAATCATGAGAGAGGAGCAACAAAGGCAAGAAAGAGACATTGAGGAGCTCAAGCACTCCATAGGATCTTCAAGAGGAAGGAAGAGCCGCCATCACTAAGGTGGACCCGTTCCTTGATTTCCTTGTTCTTTATTCTTCTGTTTTTCGAATTTTAGTGCTTATGTTTATCCATGTTTGTGTCTTATGATCATTAGTGTCTTAGTGTCTATGCCTTAAAGTTATGAATGTCCTATGAATCCATCACCTTTCTTAAATAAAAACGTGCTTAATTGAAAAGAAAAAGAATTGCATGAATTTTGAATTTTATAACAGTTTAATTATTTTGATGTGGTGGCAACACTTTTGTTCTCTGAATGTATGCTTGAACAGTGCATATGTCTTTTGAATTTGTGGTTCATGAATGTTGGCTCTTGAAAGAATGATGAAAAAGGAGACATGTTACTGAGGATCTGAAAAATCATAAAAAATGATTCTTGAAGCAAGAAAAAGCAGTGAACACAAAAAAAAAAGAAGAAGCAAAAAGCAAACGAAAAAAAAAGAGAAAGAAGAAAAGAGAAAGAGAAAGAAAGAAATAAAGTTGTGATCCAAGGCAATAAGAGTGTGCTTAAGAACCCTGGACACCTCTAATTGGGGACTTTAGCAAAGCTGAGTCACAATCTGAAAAGGTTCACCCAATTATGTGTCTGTGGCATGTATGTATCCGGTGGTAATACTGGAAGACAGAGTGCTTTGGGCCACAGCCAAGACTCAATAAAGTAGCTGTGTTCAAGAATCATCATACTTAACTAGGAGAATCAATAACACTATCTGGATTCTGAGTTCCTAAAGAAGCCAATCATTCTGAGTTCCAAAGGATAAAGTGAGATGCCAAAACTATTCAGAGGCAAAAAGCTAAAAGCCCCGCTCATCTAATTAATACTGATCTTCATAGATGTTTTTGGAGTTCATTGCATATTCTCTTCTTTCTATCTTATTTGATCTTTAGTTGCTTGGGGACAAGCAACAATTTAAGTTTGGTGTTGTGATGAGCGGATAATTTGTACGCTTTTTGGCATTGTTTTTAGTATGTTTTTAGTAGTTTTAGTTGAGTTCTTAGTATATTTTTATTAGTTTTTAGTTAAAATTCACTTTTCTGGACTTTACTATGAGTTTGTGTGTTTTTCTGTGATTTCAGGTATTTTCTGGCTGAAATTGAGGGACCTGAGCAAAAATCTAATTCAGAGACTGAAAAGGACTGCAGACGCTGTTGGATTCTGACCTCCCTACACT
Organism: Arachis stenosperma; assembly: GCF_014773155.1. Lineage (NCBI taxonomy): Eukaryota > Viridiplantae > Streptophyta > Magnoliopsida > Fabales > Fabaceae > Arachis > Arachis stenosperma. The sequence continues at coordinate 178,757 of NC_080384.1, read as the reverse complement.
CGAAGTGGATTTTCTGGAGCTACAGAAGCCCAATTGGCGCGCTCTCAACGGCGTTGGAAAGTAGACATCCTGGGCTTTCCAGAAATATATGATAGTCCATACTTTGCCCAAGATTTGATGGCCCAAACCGGCATTCAAAGTCACCTACAGAAATTCCAGCGTTAAACGCCGGAACTGGCACCTAATTGGGAGTTAAACGCCCAAACTGGCATAAAAGCTGGCGTTTAACTCCAAGAGAAGTCTCTACACGAAAATGCTTCATTGCTCAGCCCAAGCACACACCAAGTGGGCCCGGAAGTGGATTTTTATGTCATTTACTCATCTTTGTACACCTTAGGTTACTAGTTTTCTATAAGTAGGACCTTTTACTATTGTAATAGATATAGAGAGTCTTTTGATCATGTTTTGATGATTGAACTCACTTTGGGAGGCTGGCCATTCGGCCATGCCTAGATCTTGTTCTTATGTATTTTCAACGGTGGAGTTTCTACACACCATAGATTAAGGTGTGGAGCTCTGCTGTACCTCGAGTATTAATGCAATTACTATTGTTCTTCTATTCAATTCCGCTTGTTCTTTGTCCAAGATATCACTTGTTCTTCAATCTGACGAAGGTGATGATTGACACTCATCATCATTCTCACCTATGAACAAGGTGACTGACAACCATTCTTGTTCTACAAGCATCTGAGGCTTAGTGAATATCTCTTGGATTTCTGATTGCATGATGCATGGTTGATCGCCTGACAACCGAGTGCTCGCCTGACAAACGAGCCAGCCATTCCGTGAGATCAGAGTCTTCGTGGTATAGGCAAGAACTGATGGCGGCATTCAAGAGAATCCGGAAGGTCTAACCTTGTCTGTGGTATTCTGAGTAGGATTCAATGATTGAATGACTGTGACGTGCTTCAAACTCCTAACCTGCTGGGCGTTAGTGATAGACGCAAAAGAGGGATTCTATTCCAGTAGGAGCGGGAACCAACCGGTGATTGGCCGTACTGTGACAGAGTGCGTGAGCATTAGCTTTCACTGCGAGGATGGGAGGTAGCCACTGACAACGGTGAAACCCTACACGAGCTTGCCATGGAAAGGAGTAAGAAGGATTGGATGAAGGCAGTAGAAAAGCAGAGAGACGGAAGGGAAGGCATCTTCATACGCTTGTCTGAAGCTCTCACCAATGATATACATAAGTATCTCTATCTTTATCTTTTATGTTATTTTCGTTCATCATCTATACCCATTTGAGTCTGCCTGACTGAGATTTACAAGGTGACCATAGCTTGCTTCATACCACCAATCTCCGTGGGATCGACCCTTACTCGCGTAAGGTTTATTACTTGGACGACCCAGTGCACTTGCTAGTTAGTTGTGCGAAGTTGTGTTTATGCCATGGTATTGAGCACCAAGTCTTTGGAGCCATTACCGGGGATTATTCGAATATGGACAAAGTAGTGTTCACAATTTCGTGCACCACTCTTCCCCATATCACACTTTCCAATATCTTCTTCATCAATCACCTCAATTCCTCTTCCCAATTACCCCATTCACCATTCACATCAACCTCCTCTTCCCCATAAACCCCACCTACCTTCATAAAATTCAAATTCACTTTCCCACCCTTTCCCACCCAAATTGGCCGAACCTATACCCTCCCTCTCCCTATAAATAACCTTCCATTCTTCTTCATTTTCACACAACACAAACCCCTTCTCCTCTCACATAGCCGAACCTACTTCTCCCCCTCTCTACCATATTCTCTTCTTCTTCTTCTACTTTTCTTTTCTTTCTTGCTCGAGGACGAGCAAAATTTTAAGTTTGGTGTGGTAAAAGCATAAGCTTTTTTTTGTTTTTCCATTACCAATGGCACCTAAGGCCGGAGTCTCCTCAAGAAAAGGAAAAGGGAAAGCAAAAGCTTCCACCTCCGAGTCATGGGAAATGGAGAGATTCATCTCCAAGAGCCATCAAGACCACTTCTATGATGTTGTGGCAAAGAAGAAGGTGATCCCTGAGGTCCCTTTCAAGCTCAAGAAAAATGAGTATCCGGAGATCCGACTTGAGATTCAAAGAAGAGGTTGGGAAGTCATAACCAACCCCATGCAACAAGTCGGAATATTGATGGTTCAAGAGTTCTATGCTAATGCATGGATCACTAGGAACCATGACCAAGGTATGAACCCAAGCCCAAAGAATTATCTCACAATGGTTAGGGGGAAATACTTGGATTTTAGTCCGGAGAATGTGAGGTTGGCGTTCCATTTACCTATGATGCAAGGTGATGAACACCCCTACACTAGAAGGGTCAACTTTGATCAAAGGTTGGACCAAGTCCTTAGGGACATTTGTGTGGAAGGCGCCCAATGGAGAATAGACTCCAAAGGCAAGCCAGTCCAACTAAGAAGACTGGACCTCAAGCCTGTAGCTAGAGGATGGTTGGAATTCATCCAAAGATCCATCATCCCTACAAGTAACCGATCTGAAGTTACTGTGGATCGGGCCATCATGGTTCATAGCATCATGATTGGAGAGGAAGTGGAAGTTCATGAAGTCATCTCCAATGAGCTCTACAAAATAGCTGACAAGCCTTCATACATGGCACGGCTAGCCTTCCCCCACCTTATATGTCATCTATGTTACTCAGCCGGAGTTATCATAGATGGAGATGTCTCCATTGAAGAAGACAAGCCCATCACCAAGAAAAGGGTGGAGCAATCAAGAGAAGTTCCTCACGGCCCTCAAGGAGAACATGAGGAAATTCATCATCAACAAATGCCTCAAGGAATGCACTTTCCTCCCAACATCTATTGGGAGCAACTCAATACCTCTTTAGAAGATTTGAGCCATAATGTGGAACAATTAAGGGTGGAACATCATGAGCACTCCATCATTCTCCAAGAAATAAGAGAAGATCAAAGAGCAATGAGGGAGGAGCAACAAAGGCAAGGAAGGGACACAGAAGAGTTGAAGAACATCATGGGTCCTTCAAGAAGAAGACGCCACTAAAAGGTGGATTCATTCCTTGTTCTTTATTTCTTTCTGTTTTCGGTTTTTAATTATTGTGTTTATCTATGTTTTGTGTCTTTATTTCATGATCATTAGTATGTAACCATGCCTTAAAGCTATGAATAAAATCCATTAGTCCTTCATCTCTCTTAAAAGAAAAATGTTTTAATTCAAAAGAACAAGAAATACATAATTTTCGAAATTATTGTTGAATTTAGTTTAATTATGTTGATGTGGTGACAATACTTTTTGTTTTCTGAACGAATGATTGAACAGTGCATATGTCTTTGGATATTGTTGTTTATGAGTGTTAAAATTGTTGGCTCTTGAAAGAATGATGAACAAAGAGAAATGTTATTGATGATCTGAAAAATCATGAAATTGATTCTTGAAGCAAGAAAAAGCAAAAAAAAAAAAAGTTATCTAAAAAGAGTATATAGAAAAAGAAAGGAGCAATAGAAAAAGCCAATAGCCCTTAAAACCAAAAGGCAAGGGTAAAAAGGATCCAAGGCTTTGAGCATCAATGGATAGGAGGGCCCAAGGAATTAAATCCAGGCCTAAGCGGCTAAATCAAGCTGTCCCTAACCATGTGCTTGTGTCATGAAGGTCCAAGTGAAAAGCTTGAGACTAAGTGGTTAAAGTCGTGATCCAAGGCAAAAGAGTGTGCTTAAGAGCTCTGGACACCACTAACTGGGGACTTTAGCAAAGCTAAGTCACAATCTGAAAAGGTTCACCCAGTTATGTGTCTGTGGCATTTGTGTATCCGGTGGTAATACTGGAAGACAAAGTGCTTAGGGCCACAGCCAAGACTCATAAGTAGCTGTGTTCAAGAATCAACATGCTTAACTAGGAAAGTCAATAACACTATCCAAAATTCTAAGTTCCTAGAGATGCCAATCACTCTGAACTTCAAAGGAAAAAGTGAGATGCCAAAACTGTTCAGAAGCAAAAAGCTACAAGTCCCGCTCATGTAATTAAATTAATATTCATTGATATTTTGGACTTTATAGTATATTCTCTTCTTTTTATCCTATTTGATTTTCAGTTGCTTGGGGACAAGCAACAATTTAAGTTTGGTGTTGTGATGAGCGGATAATTTATACGCTTTTTGGCATAGTTTTTACATAGTTTTTAATGAGTTTGAGCTACTTTTAGGAATGTTTTCAATAGTTTTTATGTTAAATTCACATTTCTGGACTTTACTATGAGTTTGTGTGTTTTTCTGTGATTTCAGGTAAATTCTGACTGAAATTGAGGGATTTGAGCAAAACTTTGAAAAAGGCTGACAAAAGGACTGCTGATGCTGTTGGATTCTGACCTCCCTGCACTCGAAATGGATTTTCTGGAGCTACAGAACTCCAATTGGCGCGCTCTCAACAGCTTTGGAAAGTAGACATCCAGGGCTTTCCAGCAATATATAATAGTCCATACTTTATTCGAAGAATGACGACGCAACATGGCGTTGAACGCCAAGTACACACTCCTTTCTGAAGTTAAACGCCAGAAAAACGTCATGATCCGGAGTTGAACGCCCAAAACACGTCATAACTCAAAGTTCAACTCCAAGAGAAGCCTCAGCTCGTGGATAGATCAAGCTCAGCCCAAGCACACACCAAGTGGGCCCCGGAAGTGGATTTATGCATCAATTACTTACTCATGTAAACCCTAGTAGCTAGTCTAGTATATATAGGACATTTATCTATTGTATTAGACATCTTGTGACATCTTTTGACCACTCTAAGTCTTTTATCATTCCGTCACTTGATCAAGGAGAGGGCTGGCCATTCGGCCATGCCTGAACCTCTCTCACTTATGTATTTTCAACGGTGGAGTTTCTGCACACCATAGATTAAGGGTGTGGAGCTCTGCTGTGCCTCAAGTATTAATGAAGTTCTATTTTCTTTTATTCAATTCTCTCTTATTCTTATTCCAAGATATTCATTCGTACCCAAGAACATGATGAATCTAATGAGTCAGATAACCCTCATTATCATTCTCACTTATGAACGCGCGTGATTGACAACCACTTCCGTTCTACATGCAACAAGGCTTGAATGTGTATCTCTTAGATTCCCCAACAGAATCTTCGTGGTATAAGCTAGATAGATGGCGGCATTTATGAGGATCCGGAAAGTCCAACCTTGTCTGTGGTGTTCCGAGTAGGATCCTGGGAATCCGAAAAGTCTCACCTTGTCTGTGGTATTCCGAGTAGGATTCCGGTAATAAATGACTGTGACGTGCTTCAAACTTGTAACCTGCTGGGCGTTAGTGACAGACGCAAAAGAATCAAGGGATTCTATTCCAGTAGGAGCGGGAACCAACCGGTGATTGGCCGTACTGTGACAGAGTGCGTGAGCATTAGCTTTCACTGCAAGGATGGGATGTAGCCATCAACCATGGGTGATGCCTCCAGACTGATTAGCTGTGCGAGTGACAGCCGCATAGGATATTTTCCCGAGAGGATGAAAGTAGCCACAGCTGATGGTGAACCCCTATACACAGCTTGCCATGGAAAGGAGTAAGAAGGATTGAGTAGAAGCAGTAGGAGAGCAGGCGTCCTTGAGTCATACAGCATCTTCATATACTTAACTGATACCTCTACTAATGAATCTGCATAAGTATCTCTATCCCTTTTATTATTCCTTTTTATTTGATATTTATTTCAATAATCACAATTCCCCTTTAATCTCCCTAACTGAGATTTACAAGGTGACCATAGCTTGCTTCATACCAACAATCTCTGTGGATTCGACCCTTACTCACGTAAGGTTATTACTTGGACGACCCAGTACACTTGCTGGTTAGTTGAACGGAGTTGTGAAAATAAACAGTGCCCTAAGGGTATATTCATACAAGTACAAAGAACATAAGGATCACAATTTCGTCCACCAATCATGATTGGAGAAGAAGTGGAAGTTCATGAGGTTATAGCCCAAGAACTCTATAAGGTGGCAGACAAGTCCTCTACCTTAGCAAGGTTAGCCTTTCCTCATCTCATTTGTCACCTCTGTTATTCAGTTGGAGTTGACATAGAGGGAGACATCCCCATTGATGAGGATAAGCCCATCACCAAGAAAAGGATGGAGCACACAAGAGACCCCACTCATCATGAGACCCCTGAGATGCCTCAAGGGATGCACTTTCCTCCACAAGACTATTGGGAGCAACTAAACACCTCCCTAGGAGAATTGAGTTCCAACATGGGACAACTAAGGGTGGAGCATCAAGAACACTCCATTCTCCTCCATGAAATTAGAGAAGATCAAAGGATCATGAGAGAGGAGCAACAAAGACAAGGAAGAGACATTGAGGAGCTCAAGCACTCCATAGGATCTTCAAGAGGAAGAAAGAGCCGCCATCACTAAGGTGGACCCGTTCTTAATCTCCTTGTTCTTTATTTTCTGTTTTTCAAAAATTAATGCTTATGCTTGTCCATGTTTGTGTCTTGTGATCATTAGTGTCTTAGTGTCTATGCCTTAAAGTTATGAATGTCCTATGAATCCATCACCTTTCTTAAATAAACATTGTTTTTAATTGAAAAAGATAAGAATTGCATGAATTTTGAATTTTATAACAGTTTAATTATTTTGATGTGGTGGCAACACTTTTGTTCTCTGAATGTATGCTTAAACAGTGCATATGTCTTCTGAATTTGTGGTTCATGAATGTTGGCTCTTGAAAGAATGATGAAAAAGGAGACATGTCACTGAGGATCTGAAAAATCATAAAAATGATTCTTGAAGCAAGAAAAAGCAGTGAATACAAAAAAAAATCGAAAAAAAAGGAAAAAGAAAGAAAAAGAAAAAGAAAGAAATAAAGTTGTGATCCAAGGCAATAAGAGTGTGCTTAAGAACCCTGGACACCTCTAATTGGGGACTCTAGCAAAGCTGAGTCACAATCTGAAAAGGTTCACCCAATTATGTGTCTGTGGCATGTATGTATCCGGTGGTAATACTGGAAGACAGAGTGCTTTGGGCCACGGCCAAGACTCATAAAGTAGCTGTGTTCAAGAATCATCATACTTAACTAGGAGAATCAATGACACTATCTGGATTCTGAGTTCCTAAAGAAGCCAATCATTCTGAGTTCCAAAGGATAGAGTGAGATGCCAAAACTGTTCAGAGGCAAAAAGCTAAAAGCCCCGCTCATCTAATTAATACTGATCTTCATAGATGTTTTTGGAGTTCATTGCATATTCTCTTCTTTTTATCCTATTTGATCTTCAGTTGCTTGGGGACAAGCAACAATTTAAGTTTGGTGTTGTGATGAACGGATAATTTGTACCCTTTTTGGCATTGTTTTTAGTATGTTTTTAGTATCTTTTAGTTAGTTTTTATTATATTTTTATTAGTTTTTAGTTAAAATTCACTTTTCTGGACTTTACTATGAGTTTGTGTGTTTTTTCTGTGATTTCAGGTATTTTCTGGCTGAAATTGAGGGATCTGAGCAAAAATCTGATTCAGAGACTGAAAAGGACTGCAGATGCTGTTGGATTCTGACCTCCCTGCACTCGAAGTGGATTTTCTGGAGCTACAGAAGCCCAATTGGCGCGCTCTCAACGGCGTTGGAAAGTAGACATCCTGGGCTTTCCAGCAATATATGATAGTCCATACTTTGCCCAAGATTTGATGGCCCAAACCGGCGTTCAAAGTCACCCACAGAAATTCCCAGCGTTAAACGCCGGAACTGGCACCTAAATGGGAGTTAAACGCCCAAACTGGCATAAAAACTGGCGTTTAACTCCAAGAAGAGTCTCTACACGAAAATGCTTCATTGCTCAGCCCAAGCACACACCAAGTGGGCCCGGAAGTGAATTTTTATGTCATTTACTCATCTCTGTACACCCTAGGCTACTAGTTTTCTATATATAGAACCTTTTACTATTGTATTTCAAGAATCTGGGTAGCTATCTTTGAGTTTCATGCTATCTTAGATCATTTGGGAGGCTGGCCATTCGGCCATGCCTAGACCTTGTTCTTATGTATTTTCAACGGTGGAGTTTCTACACACCATAGATTAAGGTGTGGAGCTCTGCTGTACCTCGAGTATTAATGCAATTACTATTGTTCTTCTATTCAATTCCGCTTGTTCTTTGTCCAAGATATCACTTGTTCTTCAACTTGATGAATGTGATGATTCGTGACACTCATCATCATTCTCACTTATGAACAAAGTGACTGACAACCACTCTGTTCTACAAGCAACAAGGCTCTAGTGTTTATCTCTTGGATTCCTGATACACGATGCATGGTTGATCGCCTGACAACCGAGTGCTCTCCTGACAAACGAGCCAGCCATTCCGTGAGATCAGAGTCTTCGTGGTATAGACGAGAACTGATGGCGGCATTCAAGAGAATCCGGAAGGTCTAACCTTGTCTGTGGTATTCTGAGTAGGATTCAATGATTGAATGACTGTGACGTGCTTCAAACTCCTAGCAGGCGGGGCGTTAGTGACAGACGCAAAAGAATCGCTGGATTCTATTCCGGCCTGACCGAGAACCGACAGCTGATTAGCCATATGCTGTGACAGAGCATAGGAACATTTTCACTGAGAGGATGGGAGGTAGCCACTGACAACGGTGAAACCCTTGCATAAGCTTGCCATGGAAAGGAGTAAGAAGGATTGGATGAAGACAGTAGGAAAGCAGAGAGACGGAAGGGAAGGCATCTTCATACGCTTATCTGAAGCTCTCACCAATGATATACATAAGTATCTCTATCTTTATCTTTATGTTTTATTCATCATCTATACCCATTTGAGTCTGCCTGACTGAGATTTACAAGGTGACCATAGCTTGCTTCATACCAACAATCTCCGTGGGATCGACCCTTACTCGCGTAAGGTTTATTACTTGGACGACCCAGTGCACTTGCTGGTTAGTTGTGCGAAGTTGTGTTTATGCCATGGTATTGAGCACCAAGTCTTTGGAGCCATTGCCGGGGATTGTTCTTGTGAGTTGTAGTGATCACAATTTCGTGCACCAGATACCAAACATGTGGATCATTCCATCAACAGCAGAAGCAGCTAAAATCTTTCCATTGTGATTAAAGCATAGAGAAGTAATAGCTGGTGGATCTTCTCCAAGAGGAAGGACTGTCTTTATGAGATCCATAATTAATCATTGCCAAAAAATTTATACAAATATTTTACACAAAGAAACACATACCATGGGTTTCCACATCTTCATGTTCCACACAGTGAGAGAAGCAAAACCCAGGTTGTCAAAATAATTGGAACCAGCACTACACAGACAATATGATACTCATACTCCCATGCTAAAAAGTATGCAACATTTGTAATAATAAGAAAAAATAAACTACATAAAAGATGGGCATTGAAAATATGATGAAAGGCAGGATAGCTCACCACATGGTACATAACTATACTTTCATCCTTATGTCCAAAAATCAGAAAGTAAATGTACATATCGAAGCTAAATTGGAGTAAAATACTGTTAAAATAGAAAATCAAATGACCAAACAAAAAAATCAACATGTCAACAAAAAATGATATAAAATTTGATAAATACCCTCCAGATCCTGCTGCAGACACAAAAATAGGTTCCACAGGACTGCACTTTATGTCAAAGACACTGCAAAACCACATATGTGTCAGAGAGAGCATAAAAACAATGCACAGAGACCATAAATTATTTTCAGTAAATACCTTGGAAATGCTTGAGTTGTATTGAGATCACAAACAACTCTCTTTGCATCTACATTCCATGCCTTAATACACCCATCTGATGTACCTATTAACAGCTTTTTTCAAGAGAAACAACTTAATTATTTTTATTTGAAATCTCATATGATCAATACAATTGAATAATTTCCATCACAATGAGAAGTCAATTCACATACCAAGCGGTCAGATTTACATTCCCAGTCAAGAGACAAAATTTCCATGCCACAATATATGGTTGCATTTCTAGACACCGGAGTTGATGAATCATATGTTCATATTCTTTATTAAAACATGTGAAACAAACAAAGGCCAAGTTGCTTGAGAGAGTTATCATAAATATTGAGTAGCAGATATGGTTAAGAAAAAATATTGGTGAAGGAAAACATAATAAAGTGCTATTTGGAAACAAAAAACTATTGCAGGTGGGTCATATCATGGCATTGTTTCTTTTTGCTGTATTTGATATTGGTGATGCTACTGTTCAAAATATACTATGGCAAATGGATACAATCAAAACTGAAAATTACATTAAGACTGCTCCATTTTTTCAAGTAATAATCTTGATATGTTTGTCTTCATCACCAGTCAAGCTTACCTAACAGTTCCATCTAGAGAAGCACTAGCGATAGTGTTCCCGGAAGCAGAGAAGCAACATCGGCTGATTGGACTAGTGTGCCCCAAGAACGTCTCCTAAAAATACCACAGCAATTAAATATTTACCAAGATAATGGAATTGAAATTGCATATGAAAAATGGATAAAAGAGGAGGAGGAGGAGGAGGAGGAGGAGGAGAGGGGGGGGGGGGGAGAGAAAAGACATAAATAGAGAATTATTCGCAAATTTACCTGGTGCTCTACTTTGACATTAGGAAAATCTTCTTCACCACAAACTTCTCCACTGATTTCTGCCATAGAAGTAACTGTTAATTTTAGGGTTTATGGTTTCGGGTTTAGGGGTTAGGGTTTTAGGGTTTAGGGGTTAGGGTTTAGTGTTTAGGGTTTAGGGTTTTAGGTTTAGGCTTTTAGGGGTTTCGGGGGTTTGGGGTTGGGGGTTTGGGGTTTAGGGTTTGGGGTTTAGGGTTTAGGGTTTTAGTGGTTAGGGTTTAGGGTTTAGGGTTTGGGGGTTTGGGTTTGGGGTTTAGAGGGTATAGGGGTTTAGGGTTTTAGGGGTTTAGGGGTTTATGGGTTTAGGGGTTTTAGGGGTTTAGGGGTTTGGGGGTTTAGGGTTTTAGGGTTTTATGGTTTTAGGGGTTTAGGGTTTTAACGTTTAGGGTTTTAGGGGTTTAGGGGTTTAGGGGTTTGGGGGTTTAGGGGTTTTGGGGGTTCAGGGGTTTAGGGTTCAGGGTTCAGGGTTCAGGGTTCAAGTTTTAGGGTTTTGGGGTTTTAGGGTTTTCGGGGTTAGGGTTTTCAGGTTTTAGGGTTTTGTGGGTTTAGGGTTTTGGAGGTTTAGGGTTTAGGGTTTAGGGGTTAGTGGTTAGGGTTTAGGGTTTAGGATTTATGGTTTATGGTTTAGGGTTTGGGATTTCGGGTTTAGGGTTTAGGGTTTAGGGTTTTAGGAGTTAGGGGTTTGTGGTTTAGGGTTTAGGGTTTAGGGTTTTAGGAGTTAGGGGTTAGGGGTTTGGGGTTTAGGGTATATGGTTTTAAGGGTTAGGGGTTTGGGGTTTAGGGTTTATGGTTTAGCGTTTAAGGTTTAGGGTTTGGGGCTTGGGGCTTGGGGCTTGGGGCTTTTGGTTTGGGGTTTGGGGTTCCGGGTTTGGGGTTTCGGGTTTCGGGTCTATGGTTTAGTGTTTAGGGTTTAGGAGTTTTCTAGGGTTTTTTAGGGTTTTCTAGTATTTTTTAGGGTTTTCTAGGGATTTATAGAGATTTTCTAGGGTTTTCTATTGATTTCTAGTGTTTTCTAGGCTTTTCTTAAGGTTTTGTAGGGTTTTCTTAGGGTTTTCTATGGTCTTCAAAGGTGTTTTAGGGTTTTCTTGGGTTTTCAGGTTTTTCTAGGATGTTCTAGGGTTTTCTTAGAGTTTTCTAGGATTTTCTTGGATTTTTGGGGGATTTCACGGGTTTTCTTAGAGGTTTTTAGGATTTTCTAGGATTTTTTAGGGTTTTTAGTGTTTTTTAGGGATTTTCTAGGATTTTCTAGTATTTTCTAGGGTTCTCTAAGGTTTTTCCAGGGTTTTCTATGTGCTTTTAGGGTTTTTTAGGATTTTCGTAGGGGATTCTAGGTTTTTTAGGGTTTTCTAGGTTTTTTAGGGATTTCTAGGGATTTCTAGGGTTTTCTAGGGATTTCTAGGATTTTCTTAGAGTTTTCTAGGATTTTCTAGGATTTTCGATGGTTTTTGGGGTTTTCTAGAGTTTTTGAGGTTTTTTCTAGAATTTTCTAGGGGTTTTAGAGGTTTTTCTAGGATTTTGTAGGGTTTTCTTAGGTTTTCTAGGATTTTCTAGGGTTTTCTAGAATTTTCTAGAGTTTTTCTAGGGCTTTCTAGAATTTTTCAGTGTTTTTTAGTGTTTTTATGATTTTCTAGGGTTTTTAATAATTTTCTAGAGTTTTTAGGGTTTTTTAGAGATTTCTAGGGTGTTCTAGGGTTTGTCTAGGATTTTCTAGGGGTTTTTTCGGAATTTCTTGAATTTTCTAGGAATTTTTAGGATTTTCTAGGGTTTTTTCAGTATTTTCTAGGGTATTTAGATTTTTTTTAGTATTTTCTAGGGTTTTCTAGTGGTATTCTAGGGGTTTTTTTATTTTTCTAGGATTTTTGAGGGTTTTCTAGTATTTTTTTAGGGTTTTCTAGGGATTTATAGGGATTTTCTAGGGTTTTCTTAGGGTTTTCTAGGGTTTTCAAAGGTGTTTTAGGATTTTCGAGGTTTTCGAGGGTTTTTCTAGGATGTTCTAGGGTTTTCTTAGAGTTTTCTAGGATTTTCTAGAATTTTTTGGAGATTTCATGGGTTTTCTATGGTTTTCTTAGCGGTTTTTAGGGTTTTATAGGGTTTTTGAGGGGTTTCAAGTGTTTTCTAGGGTTTTTTAGGGTTTTCTATGGTTTTCTAGAGTTTTCAAGGGTTTTTTAGTATTTTCTAGGGTTATCTAGGGTTTTCTATGTGCTTCTAAGGGTTTTTAGGATTTTCGTAGGGGGTTCTAGATTTTTTAGAGTTTTCTAGGGATTTTTAGGGATTTCTAGGGATTTCAAGGGTTTTCAAGGGTTTTCTAGGAATTTCTTGGGATTTATAGGGATTTCTTAGAGTTTTCTAGGATTTTCTAGGATTTTCGAGGGTTATTTGGGGTTTTCTAGAGTTTTTGAGATTTTTTCTAGAGTTTTCTTGGGTTTTAGAGGTTTTTCTAAGATTTTGTAGGGTTTTCTAGGATTTTCTAGGGTTTTTTAGAGTTTTTCTAAGGTTTTCTAGAATTTTTCAGTGTTTTCTAGTGTTTTTAGGATTTTCTAGGGTTTTTAATGTTTTTGTAGAGTTTTTATGATTTTTTTAGGGTTTTCTAAAGATTTTTAAGGTGTTCTAGGCTTTTCTAGGGATTTTCTAGGAATTTCTTGGGTTTTCTAGGATTTTCTAGGATTTTCCAGTGTTTTCTAGGGTTTTTAGGTTTTTTTTAGTATTTTCTAGGGTTTTTTAGTGGTTTTTATATTTACTAGGATTTTTGAGGGTTTTCTAGTGTTTTTTTTAGGATTTTCTAGGGATTTTTAGGGATTTTCTAGGATTTTCTATTGATTTCTAGTGTTTTCTTAAGGTTTTCTAGGGTTTTTTTCTCTGGATTTTCTAGGGTTTTCAAAGGTGTTTTAGGGTTTTCTCGGGTTTTCAAGGGTTTTTCTAAAATGTTCTAGGGTTTTCTTAGAGTTTTCTAGGATTTTTTGGAGATTTCATGGGTTTTCTATGGTTTTCTTATAGGTTTTTAGAGTTTTCTAGGGTTTACGAGGGTTTTCTAGTGTTTTCTAGAGGTTTTCTAAGGTTTTCTATGGTTTTTTAGGGTTTTTTAGTATTTTCTAGGGTTCTCTAGGGTTTTTCTAGAGTTATCTAGGGTTTTCTATGTGCTTCTAGGTTCTTTTAGGATTTTCGTAGGCGGTTCTAGGTTTTTTAAGAATTTCTAGGGTTTTTTAGGGATTTCTAGGGTTTTTTAGGAATTTCTTGGGATTTTTAGGATTTTCTTAGAGTTTTCGAGTGTTTTTGGGGGGTTTTTTAGAGTTTTTGAGGTTTTTTCTAGAGTTTTCTAGGGTTTTAGAAGTTTTTCTAGAATTTTGCAGGGTTTTCTAGGATTTTCTAAGATTTTCTAGGGTTTTCTAGAATTTTTCAGTGTTTTCTAGTATTTTTAGGATTTTCTAGGATTTTTAATGTTTTTCTAGAGTTTTTAGGGTTTTTTAGGGTTTTCTAGAGATTTCTAGGGTGTTTTAGGGTTTGTCTAGGATTTTCTAGGGGTTTTCTAGGATTTTCTAGGGTTTTTCAATGTTTTCTAGGGTTTTTAGGTTTTTCTTAGTATTTTCTAGGGGTTTTTAGGTTTTCTAAGATTTTTTTAGGGTTTTCTAGTGTTTTTTTAGGGTTTTCTAGGGATTTATAGGGATTTTCTAGGGTTTTCAATTGATTTATAGTGTTTTCTAGTGTTTTCTTAAGGTTTTTTAAGGTTTTCTTAGGGTTTTTTAGGGTTTTCAAAGGTGTTTTAGGGTTTTCTCGGGTTTTCGAGAGTTTTTCTAGGATGTTCTAGGATTTTCTTAGAGTTTTCTAGAATTTTTTGGGGATTTCATGGGTTTTCTATGATTTTCTTAGAGGTTTTTAGGGTTTTTGAGAGTTTTCTAGTGTTTTCTAGGATTTATTAGAATTTTTTAATATTTTCTAGGGTTCTCTAGGATTTTTCTAGGGTTATCTAGGGTTTTCTATATTCTTCTAGGGTCTTTTAGGATTTTCGTAGGGGATTCTAGGTTTTTTAGGGTTTTCTAGGGATTTCTATGAATTTCTAGGGTTTTCTAGGATTTTCTTAGGATTTTCTAGGATTTTTCTAAGGTATTTCTAGGATTTTCTAGGATTTTTAAGATTTGCTAGAGTTTTTAGGATTTTCTAGGGTTTTGTAGGGTATTTCTAGGGTTTTTAGGATTTTTTAGGGTTTTCTTGGGTATTTCTAGGGTTTTGTAGCATTTTTAGGATTTTCTTGAGTTTTTTAGCGTATTTCTAGGGTTTTCTTGGGTGTTTAGGATTTTTTAGGGTTTTTAGGATTTTCTAGAGTATTTATAGGATTTTTCTAGGGTTTTTAGGGTCTTCTAGTGTATTTCTAGGATTTTCTAGGGTTTTTAAGTTTTTTAGGATTTTTAGTGTATTTCTAGAATTTTCTAGGATATTTCTAGTGTTTTCTAGGGTTTTTAGGATTTTCTAGTGTTTCCTAGGGTATTTCTTAGGTTTTTAGGATTTTCTAGGATATTTATAGAGTTTTCTAGGATTTTTAGGGTTTTACAGAGTTTTTAGGGTTTTCTAGAGTTTTTAGGATTTTCTAGGATTTTTTAGGATATTTCTAGGATTTTCTAGGGTTTTTAGAAATTTCTAAGGTATTTCTAGGGTTTTCTAGATATTTCTAGAGTTTTTAGGATTTTCAACGGTTTTCTAGGGTTTTTTAGAGTTTTCTAGGTTTTCTAGGGCTTTCGAGGGTTTTCTTAGGGTTTTCTAGGTTTTTTAGGATTTTCTAAAGATTTCTATGGTTTTTCTGGGATTTTCTAAAGTTTTCTTAGGGATTTCCAGTGGTTTCTAGGATTTACAAGGGTTTTTTAGGGATTTCGAGAGATTTCTAGAATTTTGTAGGGTTTTATAGGTTTTTCTAGGATTTTCCTGGATTTTCATAGGATTTTCAAGGATTTTATAGCTTGTTCTAGGATTTTCTATGTTTTTCTAGGGTTTTCTTTGGGTTTTATAGGGTTTTATAGGGTTTTCGAGTGATTTTTAGGATTTTCTAGGGTTTTCAAGGGCTTTTCTATGTTTTTCTAGGATTTTCTAGGGTTTTCTTAGATTTTCTAGGGTTTTCCAGGATTTCTCGGGTTTTCTAGGGTTTTATAGATTTTTCTAGAATTTTCTTAGGTTTTCTTAGGGTTTTCTAGGGTTTTTTAGGATTTTCTAACGTTTTCTAGGGATTGTATTTTCAAGCTTTTTCTAGTGCTTTTTAAAGA
The DNA here is from genome assembly GCF_014773155.1 of Arachis stenosperma. Classification (NCBI taxonomy): domain Eukaryota; kingdom Viridiplantae; phylum Streptophyta; class Magnoliopsida; order Fabales; family Fabaceae; genus Arachis; species Arachis stenosperma. Next base: position 162,942 of record NC_080384.1, on the reverse strand, counting down.
TTTTCTAGGGTTTTCTAGAATTTTCTAGTGTTTTTTAGGATTTTCTAGCGTTTTCTTAGGGTTTTCTAGGATTTTCTAAGATTTTTCTAGCATTTTCTTGGGTTTTTAGGTTCTCCTATAGTTTTCTAGGGTTTTCTTAGGTTTTACTAGGGATTTCTTGGGTTTTTTTTGGGTTTTCTAGGGGTTTTTAGTGTTTTCTAGGTTTTCGAGGGTTTTCTTAGGGTTTTCTAGAATTTTCTAAGATTTTCTAGGTTTTTAGTATTTTTCTAGCGTTTTTTAGGGATTTCTAGGGTTTTCTAGGGTTTTCTTAGGGTTTTCTAGGGGTTTTTAGTGTTTTCAAGGGTTTTTTAGGGTTTTCGAGAGATTTCTAGGATTTTCTAGGGTGTCATAGGTTTTTCTAGGATGTTCTGGGTTTTCCAAGGGTTTTCTAGGGTTTTATAGGTTGTTCTTAGGGTTTTCTTAGGGTTTTCTAGGATTCTGTAGGATTTTCTAGGGTTTTTCTAGGTTTTTCTAGGGTTTTCTTATGGTTTTCTATGGGTTTTTAGAGTTTTCTAGGTTTTCTTTGGTTTTTGAGGGTTTTCTAGGCTTTTCAGGGTTTTTAGGGTTTTTTAGGGTTTTCTATGGTTTTTAGGGTTTTCAATTTTTCGAGTTTTTTAGGGTTTTTAGGGTTCTAGGGTTTTTAGGATTTTTTAGGGTTTTCTAGGATATTTCTAGAGTTTTCTAGGGTTTTTAGAATTTTCTAGGGTATTTCTAGAGTTTTCTAGGAATTTCTAGAGTTTTTAGGATTTTCAAGGATTTTCTAGGGTTTTTTAGAGTTTCCTAGGTTTTCTAAGGCTATTGGGGATTTTCTTAGAGTTTTCTAGGGTTTTTAAAGATTTTTTATGTTTTTTTCTGGGGTTTTCTAGGGTTTTGTTAGGGATTTCTAGGGGTTTCTAAGGTTTTCGAGGGTTCTTTAGGGTTTTCGAGAGATTTCTAAGGTATTGTAGGGTTTTATAGGTTTTTCTAGAATTTTCTTGGGTTTTCAGAGGGTTTTCTAGGGTTTTATAGGTTGTTCTAGGATTTTCTAAGGTTTTCTTAGGATTTTCTAGGGTTTTTAGAATTTTTAGGTGTATTTCTAGGATTTTCTAGGGATTTTTAGAGTTTTTAGGATTTTCAAGGGTTTTCTAGGGGTTTTTAGAGTTCTCTAGGTTTTCTAGGGTTTTTGAGAGTTTTCTTAGGGTTTTCTAGGATTTCTTAGGATTTTCTAGGATTTTTTTATGGTTTTTCTGGGGTTTTCTAAAGTTTTCTTAAGGATTTCTAGGGGTTTCTAGAGTTTTCAAGGGTTTTTTAGGGTTTTCAACAGATTTCTTGGGTTTTGTAGGGTTTTATAGGTTTTTCTAGGATTTTCTTAGGTTTTCATAGGATTTTCTAGGGTTTTATAGCTTGTTCTAGGATTTTCTAAGGTTTTCTTAGAGTTTTTTTGTGTTTTCCATGTTTTCTAGGGTTTTCTTTAGGTTTTCTGGGGTTTTTGAGGGATTTTAAGGATTTTTTTATTATTTTTAAGGGTTTTTCTAGGATTTTCTAGGTTTTTCTAGGATTTTCTAGGATTTTCTTAGGATTTTCTAGGATTTTCTAGTGTTTTCTAGGATTTTCTAGGGTTTTCCAGGATTTTTCTAGGGTTTTCTAGGGTTTTATAGGTTTTCTAGGATTTTCTAAGGTTTTCTTAGGTTTTCTAGGGTTTTCTAGGATTTTCTAAGATTTTCTAGGAATTTTAGTATTTTTTAGGTTTTCTGGTATTTTAAAGATTTTTTACGGTTTTCTATGGGTTTCTAGGATTCCCTAGTATTTTTTAGGGTTTTCTAACGTTTTCTTAGGGTATTCTAGGATTTTCTAGGGTTTTTCTAGCATTTTCTAGGGGTTTTTAGGTTCTCCTATGATTTTCTAGGGTTTTCTTAGGTTTTTCTAGGGAATTCTTGGGTTTTCTTTGGGTTTTCTAGGGTCTATTAAGATATCTCATAATAGACCTTGATGAGGAGTCAAGCCCAAAAAAAGACACTTCAGTTGAAGATATTGTTGAGGTAGAGGATGTTGAAGAGGAGGATGAAGTACAAGACATGGTTGAAGAAGAAGCAGCTCAACCCTAACCCTAACCCTAACCCTAAGCCTAACACTAAATGCTAACCCTAACCCTAATCCTAACCCTAACCTTAAATAATAATCCTAACCCTAATCCTAAACCTAACCCTAACCCTAACCATAACCCTAACACTAACCTTAACCCTAATCCTGACCTTAAATGCTAACCCAAACCCTAATCCTAACCTTAAATGCTAACCCAAACCCTAACCCTAACCCTGACCTTAACCTTAACCCTAACCCTAACCTTAAATGCTAACCCTAACTCTAACCCTAACCCTGACCTTAAATGCTAACCCTAACGCTAACCATAACCCTAACCCTAACCCTAATCCTAACCCTAACCCTAAATGCTAACACTTACCCTAACCTTAACCTTAACTCTAACCCTAACCCTAATCCTAACCATGACCCTAAACCTAAATGCTAACCCTAACCCTAACACTAACCCTAACAATAAATGCTAATCCTAATCCTAACCCTAAACCTAAATGCTAATTCTAACCCTAACCCTAAATGCTAACTCTAACCCTAACCATAACCATAACCATAACCATAACCATAACCCTAACCCTAACCCTAAATGCTAACCCTAACCCTAACCCTAACCTTAACCCTAACCATAACACTAAACCTAACCGTAACCCTGCCCCTAACCCTAACATTAACCCTAAATGCAAACCTTAACCCTAACCCTAACACATACCCTAATCCTAACCCTAAATGCTAACTCAAATAACAACCCTAAATGCTAACCCTAACCCTAACCCTAACCCTGAATGTTAGCCCTAACTCTAACCCTAACCGTGACCCTAAATGCTAACCCTAACCCTAACCTTAACCATAGCCCTAACCTTAACCCTAACCCTAACCCTGACCCTAACCCTAACCCTAAAAGCTAACCCTAACCCTAATGCTAACCCTAACACTAACCTTAACCCTAACCCTAACCCTAAATGCTAAGCCTAACCCTAACCCTAAACCTAACCCAAACTGAAATGCTAATTCTAACCCTAACACTAATCCTAACCCTAACTCAAACGGTAACCTTAAATGCTAACCTTAACCCTAAATGCTATTCCTATCCATAACTCTAAACTCTAACCCTAACCCTAACCATAACCATAACCTTAACCCTAACCCTAACCCTAAATGCTAACCCGAACACTAACCCTAACCCAAATCCTAAATGCTAACCCTAACCCTAACTCTAACCCTAACCCAAACCCTAACCATAATTCTAACCCTAATCCTAAATGCTAACCCGAACCCTAACCCTAACCCTAACCCTAACCCTAACCAAAACCCTAAATGCTAACCCTAATCCTAACCCTAACTCAAACCACAACCCTAATGCTAACCCTAACCCTAACCCTAACCCAAACCCCAAATGCTAACCCTAACGTTGACATTAAATGCTAACCTTAACCCTAACTCTAATGCTAGCCCTAACCATAACCCTAATCCTGACCCAAACCCTAACCCTAACCTTAAATGCTAACCCTAACCCTAACTCTAACCCTAACCCTAACCCTAACCATAATCCTAACCCTAATCATAACCCTAACCCTAACCCTAAATGCTAACCCTAACCCTAACACTAACCGTAACCCTAACTCTAACCCTAACCCTAACCCTAACCATAACCATAACCCTATCCCTAATCCTAACCCTAACCCTAACCCTAAATGCTAACCCTAACCCTAATGCTAACCCTAACACTAACCGTAACCCTAAATGCTAAGCCTAACCCTAACCCAAACTCAAACGCTAACCTAACCCTAACCCTAACTCAAACGCTAACCTTAAATGCTATCCCTAATCCTAACCCTAAATACTATTCCTATCCAAAACCTAACTCTAACCCTAACCCTAACCCTGAATGCTGACCCTAACTCTAACCCAAACTCTAACCCTATCCCTAACCCTTACCCATAAATGCTATTCCTATCCAAAACCTAACGCTAATCCTAACCCTAAACCTAACCTTAATCCTAACCATAACCCTAAACCTAAACCTAAACCTAACCCAAACCCTAACCCTAACCCTAAAAGCTAACCCTAACCCTAACACTAACCCAAACCCTAAATGTTAACCCTAACCGTAACCCTAACCCTAACTCTAACACTAATCCTAACCTTAACCCTAACCCTAAATGCTAACCCTAACCGTAATCCTAACCCTAACCCAAACACTAACCCTAACCCTAACCCTAACCCTAAATGCTAACGATAACCCTAACCCTAACCCTAACCCTAAATGCTAATTCTATCCATAACCCTAACCCTAACCCTAACCCCAACCCTAACCCTAACCTTAACCCTAACCCTAACCCTATACGCTAACCCTAACTCTAATGCTAACCTTGACCCTAAATACTAACATTAACCCTAACCCAAACCCTAGCCTTAACCCTAAGCCTAACCCTAACCCTAACCATTACCCTAAACCTAACCTTAAAATCTAACCCTAACCCTAACTCTAACCCTAACCCTAACCATAACCATAACCATAACCATAACCCTAACCCTAATCCTAATCCTAATCCTAACCCTAACCTTAAATGCTAACCCTAACCTTAATCCTAACACTAACCCTAATACTAACCCTAACCCTAACCCTCACCTTAACCCTAAATGCTAACACTAATTCTAATGCTAACACAAACTCTAAATGCTAACCCTAACTCTAAATGCTAATCCTAACCCTAACCCTGATCTAACCCTAACCCTAACCATAACCATAACACTAACCTTAACCCTAACCCTAAACTTAAATGCTAACCCTAACCATAACCCTAATGCTAACCCTAAATGCTAACCTTAACCCTAACACTAAATGCTAACCCTCACCCTAACCCTAACCCTAACCCTAATTCAAACGCTAACCTTAAATGCTAACCCTAACCCTAACCCTAAATGCTAATCATATCCCTAACCCTAACTCTAACCCTAACCCTAACCCTAATCCTAACCCTAAATGCTAACACTAACCCTAAATGTTAACACTAACCCTAACCCTAACACTAACATTAACCCTCACCCTAACCATAACCCAAACCCTAATACCGTCACCCGAACCCTAACCCTAATCCTAACCCTAAATGATAACCCTAACCCTAACCCTAACCCTAAATGCTAACCCTAAAATCATAGTTTGTATATTTTAGATGTATATTTATAGTAATTAATTTGTATATTTATATTATGCATAATAAAAATAATTGTTGGCACAAATAATATATTTATATTAGAGTTAGGGTTAGGGTTAGGGTTAGGGTTAGTATTTAGGGTTTGGGTTAGGATTAGGGTTTGGGTTAAGGTTAGCTTTTAGGGTTAGCATTTAGGGTTAGGGTTAGGGTTAGCATTTAGGGTTAGGGTTAGGGTTAGGGTTAGGTTTAGTGTTAGGGTTAGGGTTAGGGTTAGGGTTAGAGTTAGGGTTATGGTTAGGGTTAGCATTTAAGGTTAAGGTTAGGGTTAGAATTAGGGTTAGGGTTAGGGTTAGGTTTAGCATTTAGCGTTAGGGTTAGGGTTAGGATTAAGGGTTAGGCTTAGGGTTAGCATTTAGGGTTAGGGTTAGGGTTAGAGTTAGGTTTAGTGTTAGGATTAGGGTTAGGGTCAGGGTTAGAGTTAGGTTAGGGTTAGGGTTAGCATTTAGGGTTAGAATTAGGGTTAGGGTTAGGATTAGGTTTAGCATTTAGGGTTAGGGTTAGGGTTAGGGATAGGGTTAGGGTTAGGATTAGGGCTAGCATTTAGGGTTAGGGTTAGGGTTAGCATTTAGGGTTAGGGTTAGTGTTAGGTTTAGGTTTAGTGTTAGGGTTTGGGTTAGGGTTAGAGTTAGGGTTAGTGTTAAGGTTAGCATTTAGGGTTAGGGTTAGGGTTAGGGTTAGGGCTAGGGTTAGGGCTAGCATTTAGGGTTTGGGTTAGGGTTAGGGTGAAGGTTAGCATTTAAGGTAAGGGTTAGGGTTAGAGTTAGCATTTAGGGTTAGGGTTAGGGTTAGGATTAAGGGTTATGGTTAGGGTTAGAGTTATGGTTAGAGTTTGGGTTAGGGTTAGGGTTAGGGTTAGCGTTTAGAGTTAGGGTTAGGGTTAGCATTTAGGTTTAGGGTTAGGGTTAGTGTTAGGGTTAGGGTTAGGGTTAGCATTTAGGGTTAGGGTTAGGGTTAGGATTAGTGCTAGGGTTAAGGTTAGCATTTAGGGTTAGGGTTAGGGTTAGAGTTATCATTTAGGGTTAGGGTTAGGGTTAGGGTTAGTGTTAATGAGTCGGAAATCAGATTCCAACACAAAACTCACCGGCAAGTGTACCAGGTCGCACCAAGTAGTAATAACTCACTTAGAGTGAGGTCGATCCCACAGGGATTGATGGATCAAACAACTTTAGTGGGTGATTAGTTTAGTCAGGCTAACATTGATGGATTGGGTGAAATTGATGCTGCAGAATGTAAATTGTAGGGAATTTAAATTGTAGAAAGTAAATTGGACAGAAACTTAAAGAACAAGAAAAGTAAATTGCAAAAGATCTAACTTGCAGGAAGTAAATTGACAAAATCTTAAAGAGCAAGAAAAGTAACTTGCATCAAATGTAAAAGGGGTCTGGGTGCTGGAAATTAAAGAAAGCAATAAATTAGAACTTAGAGCAATAGCAGAAAATTAAAATTGCATGAAAAGTAAATTCAGATCACAGCAAGCTCAAATGTAAAGTTGCAGAAAGTGAATTAGCAAGGAGGCAGAGAATTTAAATTGCTTTGAAAGCAAACTCAGCTCAAAGTGCAGAAAAAAAAATTGCAGAAGAGAATTGTAGAGATTGAAAGTGCAAAAGTGAAATTGAATTCAAGATCTGAAGTGTGAGAGTGCAGAAATAGAAAGTGTATCAAAGAGAACTTTCTATCTATCCTACTCCTATTGCTCTCTAGAAGAGCCAGCCTCCTCAATGAAATGGAATTGATGCCTTTATATAGGCTTTACAAAATGAAAATGAAATTGAAATTGAAAACAAATTACAATTAAATGAAATTCCTAATCTAGCTTGTTCTTGTGCCTTTGAGTGATGATGTGGGCTTTGCTTGCTTTGAATTTGAAGAGAGATAGGTCCGGTTGGTCTTGGTTCAATTAGTTTGGAGGCATGTGTCAAGGTTGCTTGGTTCAAGTTGGTTTGGTGTATGGGAACCTTCCAGGGAAATGCTTGGTCATGTAAGGCAACGTAGCGCTCCTTGCCTTCTCCCAGGCTCGTGCCCTTTGAACCAAGCCTTGTTCATAGCACTACGTTAAGTAATACAACGTAGCGCTCCTTGCCTTTGAGTGAAGCTTCTTGTTCGAACTCTGGCTCTCCCATTATGAGTGTCACGCTTCACTTTCATCTTTGGGGAGGCTCAAAAACGTTAACAAAGTTAACGTAGCGCTCAATTTTCAAACGCTACATTTTCTTGGCTAGCTCTTTGGTGAGCGCTCCGTTTGAATTCTTAGCGCTGCCCTTTGCCTTCCCTTGGTTAATGAACTTTGCTTTGATGCTTGGCCTCTTGAAACTCACGAAAAAAGCAAGGGAAGTGAGCGCTACGTTCAAACAAATGAACGCTACTTCTTTGGCCTTATGAACGCTCCTTTGTTTCTTTGATGAATGGGTTAATGTATGCTTTCATTAATGCCTTTGGCAATTGATTTAATAATATTACATGCATGCATTTATTGACTTAGTACTGCCGTAGCATTCAATCATTCTTGGCATTAATGATTTAAATGCTTCATGCATGTTTTCCTTAGTTTTATTAGCATTAGTAATTAAATATTTCATTCATGCATGCTTTATATTACTTAGTAATGCCGTTGCCACTTCATGCATGCTTTCATTATTAATTCATGCATTCATAAGGCATTAATGCATGATAATAAGGCCAAGGCTTTGTGGTCATGGGCTACGCTTTTAAAAGCGTGGCCTAAAGTTCCAAACGTGTTCAAATTTTAAAGTGTGTCCCAAAATTCTTCTTTTCTTCTTTTGAACTGATTTTGTGCTATTTTACTTCTTTTTTCACTTATTTCTTACAAAATTTATAAAATCAAAAGATCAAGGAAATATATCTTTTAAGCACAAAAGAATGCAATATTTAAGTACTAATCATCAATTTCTTGTATGAAAAGGCATAGAAAAATATGACATGATGACATGTCATCACAACACCAAACTTAAACCTTGTTTGTCCCCAAACAAGAAAAGAATCATGGAATAAAGATTGTCAACCCAAGGTAAGAAGAATAGCAAGTTAATGTTCATAGTAGGCTAGTTTTCTATGCATGCCACAATCACAAAAGAAATGTAAATGATTGATGCTTCTATCTAGCTCAATTTATGAAATCTTTTCCTTATATTTCTTCCTTGAAACAAGCTTTTAAATTTTTTATTAGCTTCTCCTTTTGGGTGTTTTGCCCCATGAGTTAATAACAAAGCTACGACTCTAAATGCTTTGTTTTCAAGTATCACCACTTGATACACAAGCACCACAAGCATTTAATTAGAGGACTTCTTTAAGATTATTTGTTTCTTTTCTTTACTCTCTAATCATTGATGCTCAGAGCCTTGAGCTTTGAGGGAGTGCATTTGCACTTGAGCCTAGCCTTGACTTCTAAGTGTTTTGTTTTCAAGCTTTTTGCTTGATACATAAACACCATAAGTACTTAACAATGAAATTGTCATTGGTACTCAGAGCCTTCAGCTTTCTCATTCTTTCCCTTTTTCTTTCTTGCCTTATTTGCATTTGCTTCTTTCAAGATTTTCATGATGTCAAAAGATTTCACAAAATGTCCTAGATGAAAACTTCAATTAAATAAAATCTAATGCAATTGAGCAACAATTAACCATACTAGCCTTCCAATACTTGTATGCACATGCTAATTTCTTCTTTAATTCCTTGTTTGTTTATGATCATGATACTTTACTGCTTTGAACTTTACAAAACTCAAGTTGGTAGTCATAATGGCATAGCAACATGTTACAGATCATAATTCAGGCTATGCTTATTCATACCACACATGCATACAGAGAAGATAAAGACAATCATGCAATTTAAAGTGCTGGAAACAAATGAGAGGAAAAGGAACTTTACAACCTTGTAATTCATCTTCTCCACTGTTATCCTTTTCCTTCAATTCTTCCCTTTCCCTTGCCAAACTCAAAATGCTTGCGCATTCTCAAGCAATAATTAGAACAATGGCTATGGGGCTAAGATGGATCATGAGTGTCTTATACAGTAAAATGTTAGCAGTACATGTGTTTTAAGCAAGAAAAATTAAGGATAATAATCAAGGCACAAGAGATAGAGACGTTGTAATTGCAAATATAAGAGGGTGTGCATGATACATTGCATAAAAGATAAGTGGCACATCAAACTTAGTGTGACACTTTCACTTGGAATTGATGTAAGTATCCAGTAAAGATTGGAAGCAAATTTTGTTGCATAGCAACACCAAACTTAGAATGCAATCCTATGTCGATTTATTTGAAATAAAACTAAGCAAATGAAACTGTTATTTGTTAAGTACAATCACCAATCCAAGAATCTGTCATGAATAAGGATCTCTTGGTAATGTATTAACAAAAACAGTTAAGAAGCAAAATAAGGGAAAGCATTAAAAACAAAGAAATAACTAAAGTAAACAGAATAACAAAGTTTCAAACCAAAAGAAAAATAACACTGCAAAGGCATTATGATTATGCAGACAAGGGGTGTTGCTTAATGAATTGCATAGAGAATTAAGTGGCACACCAAACTTAGAATCTTAGTGTGACACTTTAGAATTGATGCAATCATCCAGAGGGATCCAAAACAAAGTGTCGCATGGCAACACCAAACTTAGAATGTAATCATATGCCAATTTATTGAAATTTAAACAAAGCAGAGAAAGAAAATAAACAAAGCAAAGAGAAGAAATGTTACCTACGGTTGACATGTTCTTCACTTTCTTCCTCTTCTTCCAGTTTGTTAAGAAGAATGACCTCAAGGGGGAAGAAGATTCAGCTATTGTCCCTTGTCTTGGCCTCTCCTCATCAAGCTTCCTTTTGTAAATGGCTTGATTAAGCTTGCTTGCTAGATCAGGGACAGGATAGGTGCTCTTGTTAGTTGCCTTCACTTCTTTGATTTCAAGACATGGTTGCTGTGTGATTATTGGAGTTTTGTCTTCATCCAGAGCCTTTTGAATTGGTGGTTCAATGAGCCCTTCATCTATGCACTTCTCTGCTTCAATTGAATGTGCATTTCTTTTATTGTCTTCCTCCATTTCTTCTTTATGAATTTCCATTAAGTCCTTTGGGAGGAAATCTTCATGTTCTATTGTCATTTCAATTAGCTTTTGTGAATGTAAAATCCTTGGCTCATGTTCCATTTAGGGTTAAGGTTAGGGTTAGGGTTAGAGTTAGAGTTAGGATTAGGGTTAGGGTTAGTATTTAGGGTTAGGGTTAGGGTTTGGGTTACGATTAGGGTTTGTGTTAGGGTTAGGGATAGGATTACCATTTAGGGTTAGGGTTAGGGTTAGTGTTATGATGACATGTCATCATGTCATGTTTTTCAATGAGCTTGAATTTGATGTTAAGGAGGGTGCGCAACCTCCTAAGCATATAATGAATGATGAAGAATTGGAAGAAGGTGAGCAAATAATAAATCTTCCTCTTGGAGATGAGCCCACACCAACACACGATCCTTTGGTATTTGAGGAATCTTCCCCTATTGATATTGAGGTAAATGTTGAGATAAGTTCCACATTACCTCCATGTTGTGACATGAAGAGTGGGGAAGAGTTAGAAGAATTTGGTGAAGAAGTGGTTGAATATGAAGAACTTTGTCAAGAGGAAGAGGTTGAAGTTGAAGAAGCTTGCCAAGAGGTGGAGGTGGTCAAGAAAGAGCACAAGGGAGTAGACCTCGCATTGTCTAAGTGTGGGGAGGTTCTCCTTCCTAAGTCACCATCCAACATAACATTCAAGTGGGTAAAATTCTTATCTCTAATCTTTACTTTCCCACTTGAATATGGTTTGATTGAAAATGATGGGCAACTTAGAGCTCTTTGTGGGGTTAAGAGCAAAAGAGAATTTATTAGTGGGTGGAAATTCCAATCAAGGTTCCTTATGGTTGGAAACTCAAAGTCTAAGTGCAACGGTTGGTATAGTTCTCAACTAAAGGGGTCTAAGAAGATGCTTTGGTGTTTACTTGAGAATTCGGATCACTTCTCACTCAATTGGAATTGTGATGATCAACTTGAAGATGGGTGTGAAAACAAGATTTGGGATCCGGAAATATATGAAGTCAATTTTGGAAGCCCTTAACTTGTGTGGAACTTCATCAAAGCTTGGTGCCATTAATTTTGAATTTTGGAGCTTACTTGAAGTCCAAGCATTGGTGGAAGTTTCAAGATGAGTTCAAGCATAAGCCACCATGACAAGGAGCTTCCCAATGTCCAACTTAAGGACTTAAACCAAAAGTGCTAGGTGGGAGACACCCCACCATGGTAACATCATTTCATTTTTCTCTTTTGTACATATTGGTAAAACTAGTTTAATTTCATGTTTTGATTAGTTAGTTGAGTTTGTTTGGGAGTCTAGTAGGTTAAATAAGGTTTTGTGATGTTTTGGTAGCTTTTTAGAGGTTTGGAATGCTTGGATTGGTGCAAAAACATAGAAAAAATTTTGAAAAAAATAGAGCACCATCCACGCGCACGCGTGCTTCACGCGTACGTGTGACCCAAGTATTTTCGGCCATCCACGCGCACGCGTCATGTACGCGTACGCGTGGATTGAGTTTTTTCCATTTCCCATACATTTACCCGAGAGTTGTGCCTGGAGTGTGCCAACCTTGTGCCCCAAGGCACACGCACGCGTACCTTGCGCGTTCGCGTCGACTCTCTGCCTTGCCATGCACGCGTCCGCGTACTGCGCACGTACGCGCACACGTGGATTGTTCTGTTTCAACCATCTTCTTTTCTTCTCTTCTTTCCATTTCTTCCCTTCTTCTCTTTTCTCTTCTTTTCTTTCCACCCTTCAAACATCATCCAACACTACCAAACATCATATAACACCATTTCTTTTAGTCAGTTAGTTAGTTTAATTTTTGTTTTCCATTATAAGTGTTGGATTACTTATCTTGTTTACTATTTACTGCTGCTTATTACTGATAGGATGTTAGTTTAACATCATTGTTGTTAATCGTCATTGTTGAATTTCTTTGTTGGGTTGTACTTGGGATCGTCATTGTTGAATTTTTTGTTGAGGTTGTACTTGGTTACTTAGTTTGGAACTTTTCATGTTTAACATTTGTGAACACCAAGTACATGTTACATTGCCTTCATGCATCTTAACTCTTTAAATTGCATGTTTTGGCCACCATGCATTCATCATCCATTGTTAGGCAATTGTACATTATCAATGCATTTTTTTAGGATGCTTGTTCTAATTGATCATCACCTATTTCATGCATTGAGATTGTGGAATTGTGAAATTGGATCGAAAGCTTACCTAGTGATGTATTTTTGAGCTTCTCAAGCTTTGTGGATCATGCTTGCTATGCGATTGATTTTTGACTTCTATATCCTCTTTTATAAGTTCCATAGCATCCATGTGTTTCACCTCTATGTCACTTAGGTGTTGCAACAACTTCAATATGTGTCATTGTTTGATGTGTGAGCTCTCTATACCATTTTGATCATCAAATTTACTTACACATCAATCAATGTCCATGCATTATCCAATTCCACAATTGCTTGATTTTTGCTTGAATGCTTTTATGCCTCTTCACTACTTGTTGGGTTGTTTTAGCCTACAAGTCTTTTAAAGTATCTCAAGCACACTAGAAAGAGTGAAGTGCATGTGTTGTTTTGTGTAATTGTGACATAACTTTTTGTACTAGTGTGTGTGTATTCTAAACCGCGCGCAATTTTAGAACCCACACACTTATTTTTCATCAATGTCACACTAATTCACTCACTCCATTCTAGTGGTTCTTACTTCATTTCAACAATTCACGCTTCCTTGCTTTTGTATGTTTTCATCTTACGGTGTTTATTTTGTTTTTCATGATCGATGCACCATAAGCAAAAATGAAAGCGAAAGGAAGAACACGCAGCACCAGTTGACCAACCAGATGAAGGTGGAAACTCGGAGAGTCGCCGTACTCCCTTGCTCATTTAGTGCACCGAGGACGGTGCAAACCTTTAAGTGTGGGGAGATTGGTCGTCCGACCACTCGGTATTTTTGGGTGACAAGTTTCTAATCCCAACACTTTTGCATTTTATTTTAGGATTTCTAGTTGCATTTTCTCATTTTGCATATGTATATAGTAAGCCTAGTCAAAATCATGATATTTTCCAAGGATTTTATCTATTGTGCACCCTTATTGATTGAAAAAAAAATTTTAGAACTTGCTTGAATTGTATACTTTGTGGATCATGTTATAAGCTAAGAACACAAGCATGTGAGATTTGAGCCTAATTGTGTGGTTACATCATACATGACCACTTATTTTCATTCTTGTGTGCATTATTCTCTTCCTATGATTGTAATCTTTGATTTGTTTGATTCTTTATGTCCATTATCTTGTGTATACATGCATTTATATGATTGATGCCATTGTTTTAAATAGCCCACTTACCCATATAGCCTACCTTCTATCTTCCATTGTTAACCAATTTTGAGCCTATGCTTGACCCATTTGTTTTTAACTGTAGCACATTACAAGCCTAAGTGAAAAATAATAAATATCCCTTAATTTGGTTCTTTGATTAGCTTAGGCTAGTGAGTGTATCATTTGGGTATGGAAAACTTGGGACATTGGTTGAGGTAAAAGTGTAATTTTTTATTTTTTGAAAATATTGGAAATTGGGTACATATTCATGCATTATATGTAAAACCATATGCATTGATACGTTTGTATATACTTTAGAAAAAAAATGATAAAGAAAAAAACATATATATATATATATATATATAAAAGAAAAAAATAGAAAAAGAAAAAAAAGAGAAAAAGAAATAAAAAGGGGACAAAAACGCCCCAAAATAAAGTTCAATAAAAATCAATGCATATGGAAGGTGAATTAAAGAGAATGCATGAGTATATGAAAAAGTGGGAATCATGGGTAGCTAGGTTGTGTATTAAAATTGTATAGGTTGTTATATGTGTTTGGTGAGAGCTTAGGTTAATCAAAGATTCAAATTCCAAGCTCACTTGACCATATGCATCCCTACCTTTACCCTAGCCCCATTACAACCTATGAATAAGTCCTCATGATGAATGTATGCATGCATTGAATAATTGTTGATTGTTAGATGAAAAACAAATATTAGAAAGCATGAGTAGAAGAAGATTGAGTGAATCGACCTTATACACTTGAGTGACTAGAGCGGATACACTTCCGGTGAGGGTTCAATGCTCAATTCCTTGTTCCCGGCTTTCATGAGCTTTCTTCTTGCAAGTCTATTTGAACTTCATTTTGATATTTGAATTGGTAGATTTTGTGAGTCGTCATATGACCTTTGCCCTGCTTGCTTATATATGTTCTTAGAGATTGAGTTACTTTTAATCAAATGGGTAGAATCATTTAGTTGCATTCATATAGATAGGTGCATATAGTTTATTTGCATTGAATAAATGTTCATACCCTTTTCTTGTCCTTCTTTATTTTTAGCATGAGGACATGCTCGGTTTAAGTGTGGGGAGATTTGATAAACCCCAATTTTGTGGTTTATCTTGTACTTATTTTGGGGGATTTTATTTTCTCACATTTATTCAATGAAATAGCATGGTTTTGCAATTCTCCTTTAATTTGTGCTTAAGTGTGAAAACATGCTTTTTAGGCTCTAAAATTGGTGATTTTAATTCACTTTAATCCCATTCGATGATTTGATATGTTTGTTGAGTAATTTCAGGTTCATAAGGCAAGTCTTGGATGGAGGAAGTGAGGAGAAAAGCATGTAAAGTGGGAGAACTCATGAAGAAATGAAGGAACCGTAAAGCTGTCAAGCCCCCTGGCCCAATAATAAAGGCCCAGGTCCAAACGAAAGGCCTAGTCCAGAGGATTGAGCCTTGCTGAGCACCGACCTTCGTACTAAGAAGTCGGTCTTGACTACGATTTGTTCTAAAGAAGTCGGGACGGAGAATAGCTGGCGGATAAACACTCATTCAAATGAGTAACTACCCCTAGAATCTCTCTAACCACTTCCACGAGCCATATCTTAACCTCCCTAAGATAATGGGACGGTTAACACCCTAAAAATATGGCACTACTCCAACGGTGGTTATTGGTTCACACTATAAATACACTGACACCCCTCAGGTATTTAAAAAGCCCAATACATTCTAAGCCTATTCACACCCTTGCTAACTTAGGTATCGGAGTGTCTTTGCAGGTATCACCCCCCATTCACTCACGTATACAAGTCGGAAGGAGGTTCCAGCGTGCAAACCTGCTCGGAGGCTACCATCCGCAGTCGATTGGGCCGGCCGAATACAATCCAGCCATTAATCTCCGGTTACCCACCGTAACATTGGCGCCGTTGCCGGGGACCCGAGAGATCAACCACTGATGGCGGACAGATCCCACGAAGAAGGTCATGTGGAGACAGATTCTGAGCAAGAGAATCTGGACACAGGCAATAACGATGCGGACTTCACCCTCCACCAGGAAATTGATAATCAACACAGGGAAGGTACCTCTGGAGTAAAAAACCCGAAGGTAAACTCTTCAGAAGGGCGCGAATCAGAAAAAGAGGGACCATCCCATGTACGCCGGGCTGGTGCCCATTTCTGGCGTTTAATGCCAGCTTCTTGCCCATTCCTGGTGTTAAACGCCAGTCTGGTGACAACACATGCATACTCATCAAGCAGAGGTTTGGGTCATAGGAAAAGACAAAAAAAATGACTGTTGTATACTGTTTGGTTATTTACTTCAGAAAAAATAAATTAGGAATATAATTAATTAATATTAAAGAATATTAAAGGAGAAAATGGGAACTAAAATATAGAAACTCAAGTAAAATACTTAATAATAGTCTAATAACTAAATTGTGGGTTCAGCTATATGTTTAGTGTTTCACTCGCATCAAACATATTACTTCATGAAGAAAATTAAATATTTTTAAAAGATTCAAGAAATTAAAAACCCCAAAGCATCTATAACCATCAATTATAACTAGATATTAGGAAGTGGTTATTACTATTTACTACATCTATATATAGGTAATTTTTTGTTTTTCATACTAAATACTAAGGTTTTGAAAATTAGACCAGTTATCGAATTAGTTCAACCAATTTAACGTTTGTCTAACTAAATAATTGTTTTATATTAAAATAATAAATAAATTATAAATAAATATTAAAAAAAAGATAATTATAAACAGTCTGAATGCTACTTTACAAGCTCTCGTCTCTTGGATGAAATCATTGTCTACTCCCAACAATCAACCTTCAAGCTCCAGTGCAATTCCTTCTCAACCTTTACCCAACCCCAAAGGTGGAATCAATGCCATCACTTTGAGGTCCGGAACCACACTGCAAGAGAGGAGTCATGAGGAGTCAAGCCCAAAAAAAGACACTTTAATTGAAGATATTGTTGAGGTAGAGGATGTTGAAGAGGAGGATGAAGTACAAGACATGGTTGAAGAAGAAGCAGCTCAACCCTAACCCTAACCCTAACCCTAAGCCTAACACTAAGGGTTAGGGTTAGTGTTAGGGTTAGGGTTAGCATTTAGGGTTAGGGTTAGGGTTAGTGTTAGGGTTAGGGTTAGCATTTAGGTTTAGGGTCATGGTTAGGATTAGGGTTAGGGTTAGAGTTAAGGTTAAGGTTAGGGTAAGTGTTAGCATTTAGGGTTAGGGTTAGGATTAGGGTTAGGGTTAGGGTTATGGTTAGGGTTAGGGTTAGCATTTAAGGTCAGGATTAGGGTTAGAGTTAGGTTTAGCATTTAGGGTTAGGGTTAGTGTTAAGGTTAAGGTCAGGGTTAGGGTTAGGGTTTGGGTTAGCATTTAAGGTTAGGATTAGGGTTAAGGTTAGTGTTAAGGTTATGGTTAGGGTTAGGGTTAGGTTTAGGATTAGGGTTAGGATTATTATTTAGGGTTAGGGTTAGGATTAGGGTTAGGGTTAGCATTTAGTGTTAGGCTTAGGGTTAGGGTTGAGCTGCTTCTTCTTCAACCATGTCTTGTACTTCATCCTCCTCTTCAACATCCTCTACCTCAACAATATCTTCAATTAAAGTGTCTTTTTTTGGGCTTGACTCCTCATGACTCCTCTCTTGCAGTGTGGTTCCG
The DNA here is from genome assembly GCF_014773155.1 of Arachis stenosperma. Lineage (NCBI taxonomy): Eukaryota > Viridiplantae > Streptophyta > Magnoliopsida > Fabales > Fabaceae > Arachis > Arachis stenosperma. The sequence continues at coordinate 145,558 of NC_080384.1, read as the reverse complement.
GACCTCAAAGTGATGGCATTGATTCCACCTTTGGGGTTGGGTAAAGGTTGAGAAGGAATTGCACTGGAGCTTGAAGGTTGATTGTTGGGAGTAGACAATGATTTCATCCAAGAGACGAGAGCTTGTAAAGTAGCATTCAGACTGTTTATAATTATCTTTTTTTTAATATTTATTTATAATTTATTTATTATTTTAATATAAAACAATTATTTAGTTAGACAAACGTTAAATTGGTTGAACTAATTCGATAACTGGTCTAATTTTCAAAACCTTAGTATTTAGTATGAAAACAAAAAATTACCTATATATAGATGTAGTAAATAGTAATAACCACTTCCTAATATCTAGTTATAATTGATGGTTATAGATGCTTTGGGGTTTTTAATTTCTTGAATCTTTTAAAAATATTTAATTTTCTTCATGAAGTAATATGTTTGATGCGAGTGAAACACTAAACATATAGCTGAACCCACAATTTAGTTATTAGACTATTATTAAGTATTTTACTTGAGTTTCTATATTTTAGTTCCCATTTTCTCCTTTAATATTCTTTAATATTAATTAATTATATTCCTAATTTATTTTTTCTGAAGTAAATAACCAAACAGTATACAACAGTCATTTTTTTGTCTTTTCCTATGACTCAAACCTCTGCTTGATGAGTATGCATGTGTTGTCACCAGACTGGCGTTTAACACCAGGAATGGGCAAGAAGCTGGCGTTAAACGCCAGAAATGGGCACCAGCCCGGCGTACATGGGATGGTCCCTCTTTTTCTGATTTGCGCCCTTCTGAAGAGTTTACCTTCGGGTTTTTTACTCCAGAGGTACCTTCCCTGTGTTGATTATCAATTTCCTGGTGGAGGGTGAAGTCCGCATCGTTATTGCCTGTGTCCAGATTCTCTTGCTCAGAATCTGTCTCCACATGACCTTCTTCGTGGGATCTGTCCGCCATCAGTGGTTGATCTCTCGGGTCCCCAGCAACGGCGCCAATGTTACGGTGGGTAACCGGAGATTAATGGCTGGATTGTATTCGGCCGGCCCAATCGACTGCGGATGGTAGCCTCCGAGCAGGTTTGCACGCTGGAACCTCCTTCCGACTTGTATACGTGAGTGAATGGGGGGTGATACCTGCAAAGACACTCCGATACCTAAGTTAGCAAGGGTGTGAACAGGCTTAGAATGTATTGGGCTTTTTAAATACCTGAGGGGTGTCAGTGTATTTATAGTGTGAACCAATAACCACCGTTGGAGTAGTGCCATATTTTTAGGGTGTTAACCGTCCCATTATCTTAGGGAGGTTAAGATATGGCTCGTGGAAGTGGTTAGAGAGATTCTAGGGGTAGTTACTCATTTGAATGAGTGTTTATCCGCCAGCTATTCTCCGTCCCGACTTCTTAGTACGAAGGTCGGTGCTCAGCAAGGCTCAATCCTCTGGACTAGGCCTTTCGTTTGGACCTGGGCCTTTATTATTGGGCCAGGATATGAACAACTGCCATGTTTAAGAGGAAGGCTTGTATGTTTTTTTACTCTTGTCTTGGAATATAGAGGTTAAGTGGTAGTGCGAGTTTGGACACATACGGCATTTATCTATTTGCTTTATATTTGGAGTTTGTTTCTAAAGTAATTCTCTGGTTTTAAATTTTTTTTATTCCTTCCACTTTTGCATGCTTCCTTTCCATCCTCTGAGCCATTCCTGCCCTGTAATCTCTGAAAACACTTAACACACATATCAAGGCATCTAATGGTGATAAGAGAGGATTAATATTAGAAATTATAAGTCCAAAGAAGCATGTTTTCAATCAAAGCACATAATTAGGAAGGCAAATTAAAACCATGCAAATAGTATGAATAAGTGGGTAAAGAGTTGATAAAAACCACTCAATTGAGTACAAGATAAACCATAAAATAGTGGTCTATCAACCTCCCCACACTTAAACAATAGCATGTCCTCATGCTAAGCTCAAGAGAAGCTATAAAGATGAAGAGGAATGGTAGAATGTATGAAATGCAACCTATCTATATAAATGCAACTACATGCAAAATCTTTCTACCTACTTGATTAAAAATAAACAAATCTTTCAAGAACAAATATGAACTGAATTTCACTAATTCAAATCATAAAAATAAAGCACAAATAGACTTGTAAGAAGAAAATTGCTTATGAAAGCAGGGAACAAGGAATTGAGCATCGAATCCTTACTGGTAGTGTATACACTCTAATCACTCAGGTGTTTTAGGTTCGATTCTCTCAATTCTCTACTAACCTTGCTTTCTAAGGCTTGCTCTTCATCTAACAATCAACATAAATTTAATGCATAAATACACATATCAAGAGGTCTTTTAAGGGTTGTAATGGGGTTAGGGTCAAGGTAGGATTGTATTTGCTGGCCAAAATTCAATAAAATTGCTAGCCCCTAGACTTTTCCTTAAAAAAATTAGATAAAAATAGTCATAATTTATTTTATTTAATATTTATTAATTAGTGTGATAATTAATGAATATTGAAAATTCTGACTTATTTTTTTATCCTAATATTACCGTATTTTAAAAAACAAAAGAGAATTACAATGCTTTAGGAATAAAATAAGAGATATTGTCAAATTGTATAAAATAATCTTTTATGTAAAATAGTATAGATTAGGGTTAGGGTTAGCATTTAGTGTTAGGGTTAGGGTTAGGGTTGAGCTGCTTCTTCTTCAACCATATCTTGTACTTCATCCTCCTCTTCAATATCCTCTATGTGAAAACATGCTTTTTAGGCCTTTAACTTGATGATTTTAATCTCCCTTTGATTCCACTAGATTCCTTGATGTGTTTGTTAGTGATTTCAGATTGAAAAGGGCTAGGAATGGATCAAAGGAGTGAAGAGGAAAGCATGCAAACTAAAATACGCGACATAGTGACGCACTTGATGAGAGGTAGAGAAAGTGAGTTAGAGAGAGAGAGGATCAAGGTTGAGAATGAGTCTGGAAGAAAAAAAATTCGAATTGGAGGCAGAAATTAGGATTACTAAATTCAAGAAATGGATTTACGTATATATAAATTAGGATAAATTAATAATTTTATATTCGCGTATATTTAATAAGTTTCATGGGGCGGCTACATATGTCCGTTCCCTTATTAAGAGTGACAAACGAAAAAGTCCGTCCTGTCTCACCAAAAGCCCGCTCCGCCTAGTAAGACGGTTCTGAATTTTCCCCCCGCCTGCCTAATTGTAGGTTGGCGAGATCTCCTTTTTTTATAAGCCATTAAATATTAAACAATATATATAATTTCACAACAATTTCAATATATTTATAATTTCTAAAAATATAAAAAATTATAATTTTTAAATTTATGCACATTAACGTCTTTATAATTATAAATATGTAATAAATATAATTATAAATTAAATTTTTTGAAATAAAATAATAAAATCAGCATTGTCCAAAGCAAAACAAATATTATCCAAAATATAAGTTAAAACTTCTTCAATTATCATCTTCATCATTTTGTAGATCAATAACATCATAAAAATTTGTAAAAAAATTGTTCTACCAAAATAAAAGCTTGGCCCAGTGGAAAAGACTGCCCCGTCCCGCCGAAGCTCACCAAATCCCGTGGATTAGGCGGTGCAGGGTAAGCAGAATTTTTAAGTTTGGTGGCCATAAATTTTCAGCCCAACCCGCATTTTTTGGCGGGTTATGCGATCAGCTCGACAGGTTTCGACCCGTTTGCTACCCCTAGTCCCCATCCATTTTTGCATGGCAGGTCATGAGGACCATTGGAGGGTTTTCCGTGATCTCATCAAACCATTGGTCATCCGAACTGAATGATATAGGTGGGGTCCTCTTTCCACCTGGTGTGGTTGTGGAATACGTCCCGTTCTTTGTTGGTCTAGAATAGAAGCAAATCCAGAGAGACCATTTTTTAGATATCCAAACTATAATGTGAATTCTTGAATTGCTTCCTTCTTGAATTTACATCTTTTTGTAATACATGCATAATTTATTTTGTGGTTCTTGTTGTGATAGACCTCTGAAAATAGATAGTATAAAAGAAAAGACACAACCTCTCATGCCATTGGTAAGCAATGAAGAAGAGATTGAATTGGAAGGGAGCTACCAAGAGGAGGAGGTTGAAATTGAAAAAGTTTGTAAAGAGGTGGAGGTAATCAAGGAAGAACACAAGGGAGTGAATCTTGCAAGACTAATGGAAACACCTCTCCCCAAGCCAATGAAGTGCTAGGACTAATGGAAACACCTCTCATGCCCTTGGTAATCCCTGTTTTTATCTCCCTAGGAATTACAATGAAGTGCTTTGTTATTGGCTATGAAGGAATGTTTTGGGGTTTTGTTTAGGGTTATGATTAGGGTTAGAATTTAGGGTTAGGGTTAGGGTTAGAGTTAGCATTTAGGTTTAGGGTTAGGATTAAGGTTAGGGTTAGGGTTAGGGATAGGGTTAGGGTTAGCATTTAGGGTTAGGGTTAGGGTTAAAATTAGGGTTAGGGTTAGTGTTAGGTTTATCATTTAAGGTTAGGGTTAGGGATAGTGTTAGGGCTAGGGTTAGGATTAGGGTTAGCATTTAGAGTTAGGGTTAGGGTTAGAGTTAGCATTTAGGGTTAGAGTTAGGGTTAGGGTTAGGTTTAGTGTTAAGGTTTGGGTTAGCGTTAGGGTTAGGGTTAGCATTTAGGGTTAGGGTTAGGGTTTAGGTTTAGGTTTAGGATTAGGGTTAGGGTGAGGGTTAGCATTTAGGGTTAGAGTTAGAGTTAGGGTTGGCATTTAGGATTAGGGTTAGGGTTAGGGTTATCATTTAGGGTTAGGATTAGGGTTAGGGTTCGGGTGACAGTATTAGGGTTTGGGTTATGGTTAGGGTGAGGGTTAATGTTAGTGTTAGGGTTAGGGTTAGTGTTAACATTTAGGGTTAGGGTTAGCATTTAGGTTTAGGATTAGGGTTAGGGTTAGGGTTAGAGTTAGGGTTAGGGATATGATTAGCATTTAGGGTTAGGGTTAGGGTTAGCATTTAAGGTTAGCGTTTGAATTAGGGTTAGGGTTAGGGTTGGGGTGAGGGTTAGCATTTAGTGTTAGGGTTAAAGTTAACATTTAGGGTTAGCATTAGGGTTATGGTTAGGGTTAGCATTTAAGTTTAGGGTTAGGGTTAAGGTTAGTGTTATGGTTTTGGTTGGGGTTAGGGTTAGATCAGGGTTAGGGTTAGGATTAGCATTTAGAGTTAGGGTTAGCATTTAGAGTTTGTGTTAGGATTAGAATTAGTGTTAGCATTTAGGGTTAAGGTGACGGTTAGGGTTAGGGTTAGTGTTAGGATTAAGGTTAGGGTTAGCATTTAGGGTTAGGGTTAGGATTAGGATTAGGATTAGGGTTAGGGTTATGGTTATGGTTATGGTTATGGTTAGGGTTAGGGTTAGAGTTAGGGTTAGGGTTAGGGTTAGGGTTAGATTTTAAGGTTAGGTTTAGGGTAATGGTTAGGGTTAGGGTTAGGCTTAGGGTTAAGGCTAGGGTTTGGGTTAGGGTTGATGTTAGTATTTAGGGTCAAGGTTAGCGTTAGAGTTAGGGTTAGCGTATAGGGTTAGGGTTAGGGTTAAGGTTAGGGTTAGGGTTGGGGTTAGGGTTAGGGTTAGGGTTATGGATAGAATTAACATTTAGGGTTAGGGTTAGGGTTAGGGTTATCGTTAGCATTTAGGGTTATCGTTTGGGTTAAGGGTAGGGTTAGGGTTAGTGTTTGGGTTAGGGTTAGGATTACGGTTAGGGTTAGCATTTAGGGTTAGGGTTAGGGTTAGGATTAGTGTTAGAGTTAGGGTTAGGGTTACGGTTAGGGTTAACATTTAGGGTTTGGGTTAGTGTTAGGGTTAGGGTTAGCTTTTAGGGTTAGGGTTAGGGTTTGGGTTAGGTTTAGGTTTAGGTTTAGGGTTATGGTTATGGTTATGGTTATGTTTATGGTTATGGTTATTGTTATGGTTAGGGTTAGAGTTAGCATTTAGGGTTAGGGTTAGGATTAGGGTTAGGGTTAGAATTAGCATTTAGGTTTAGGGTTAGGATTAGGATTAGCATTTATTGTTAGGGTTAGTGTTAGGGTTAGGGTTAGCATTTAGGTTTAGGGTCATGGTTAGTGATGACATGTCATCATATACCCATTTTCTATGCTTTTTCATACAAGAAATTGATGAATTGTGCTTAAATATTGAATGCTTTTGTACTTAAATGATATATTTTCTTGATATTTCAATTTTATAAATCTTGTAGAAAAAAAGAAGAAAAAGAAGCAAAGAAGCACAAAAAAAGAGGAAAAAAAGAGCTTTGGGGTACACTTTGAAGTTGGGGTACACTTTGGAGCCTTAGGCCACGCTTTTAAAAGCGTGGCCCATGACCAAATCAAGAAAGGAAGCAGCCAGCACGCACACGATCCTGCCCTTGCCAAGGGCAGGGCAGAATCGTGATGCAAAGTGTGGTTGGAAGCAAGAATTTTCGCTAAGTTAAAATCTGGCCGCACACAGCATGACCATGCCTACTTCAAAGGGTTATAACTTGAGCTACAGACGTCCAATTGATGTGCTTCCAGTTGCGTTGGAAAGCTGACATTCAGAGCTTTCCAACGATATATAGCAATCCATATTTGGCGCACAATTGAGGCAGGAACGAAAGGCATCTTTAAGGGCCATGAGAAAGCAAGAAACTAGGCCTTACTTTGGTGCCAAGAAAGCCAAGGAAATTAAGTAGCGTGTGTTTCGGCCATGGTTCGAACTTGGGACATCAAAGTGAAAACACTGCCCTGCCCTCCGCGAGGGCAGGGCAGCATTTGGGTTGGTGCACAAATCTGGCGCACCATGGCACGTTCTGGCAGCATCTGGCGCACCATGGCACGTCCCTGGCAGCATCTGGCGCACCAACCTCAATCCTGGCAGCACCAAAATTTCCTGCCCTGCCCTCTGCGAGGGCAGGGCAGCATCCTATGCACCAAGCTCAATTCTGGCGCACCAATTTTCAATTCTGGCGCACCAATTCCTGATTCTGGCAGCACCAAGGAATTTCTGGCGCACCAACTTTTCCTGCCCTGCTGGTGCGCGAAATTGTGAACTATACTTTTTCACAACTCTCATAATCCCTGGTACTGGCTCCAAAAACTTGGTGCGCTCAATACCATGGCATTACACAACTTCGCACAACTAACCAGCAAGTGCACTGGGTCGTCCAAGTAATAAACCTTACGTGAGTAAGGGTCGATCCCACGGAGATTGTTAGTATGAAGCAAGCTATGGTCATCTTGTAAATCTTAGTCAGGCAGACTCAAATGGATATGATGATGAACGAAAATAACATAAAAGATAAAGATAGAGATACTTATGTAATTCATTGGTAGGAACTTCAGATAAGCGCATGAAGATGCCTTCCCTTCCGTCTCTCTGCCTTCCTACTGTCTTCATCCAATCCTTCTTACTCCTTTCCATGGCAAGCTCGTATAGGGTTTCACTGTTGTCAGCAGCTACCTCCCATCCTCGCAGTGAAAGCTAATGCACACACTCTGTCACAGTGCTGCCAATCACCGGTTTGGTTCCCTCCCCTACCGGAATAGAATAACTCTTTTGCGTCTGTCACTAACGCCCAGTAGGTTACAGGTTTGAAGCACGTCACAGTCATTCAATCATTGAATCCTACTCAGAATACCACAGACAAGGTTAGACCTTCCGGGTTCTCTTGAATGCTGCCATCAGTTCTTGCCTATACCACGAAGACTCTGATCTCACGGAATGGTTGGCTCGTTTGTCAGGCGAGCACTCGGTTGTCAGGCGATCAACCATGCATCGTGCAATCAGGAATCCAAGAGATATTCACTAAGCCTCGAATCCTTGTAGAACAAGAGTGGTTGTCAGTCACTTTGTTCATGAGTGAGAATGGTGATGGGCGTCAATCATCACCTTCATCATGTTGAAGAACAAGTGATATCTTGGATAAAGAACAAGCGGAATTGGAATGAAAGAACAATAGTAATTGCATTAATACTCGAGGTACAGCAGAGCTCCACACCTTAATCTATGGTGTGTAGAAACTCCACCGTTGAAAATACATAAGCATAAGGTCTAGGCATGGCCGAATGGCCAGCCTCCCAATGATCTAAGAACTAAAATGTCCAAAGATGATCTAGAGATCTAAAAGTGATCAAAAGATTTCTATACAATAGTAAAAGGTCCTACTTATAAGAAACTAGTAGCCTAGGGTGTACAGAAATGGGTAAATGACATAAAAATCCTCTTCCGGGCCCACTTGGTGTGTGCTTGGGCTGAGCAATGAAGCAATTTCGTGTAGAGACTCTTCTTGGAGTTAAACGCCAGCTTTGGTGCCAGTTTGGGCGTTTAACTCCCATTTGGGTGCCAGTTCCAGCGTTTAACGCTGGGATTTCTTGAGGTGACTTTGAACGCCGGTTTGGGCCATCAAATCTTGGGCAAAGTATGAACTATTATATATTGCTGGAAAGCCCAGGATGTCTACTTTCCAACGCCGTTGAGAGCGCGCCAATTGGGCTTCTGTAGCTCCAGAAAATCCACTTCGAGTGCAGGGAGGTCAGAATCCAACAGCATCTGCAGTCCTTTTGAGTCTCAGAATCAGATTTTTGCTCAGGTCCCTCAATTTCAGCCAGAAAATACCTGAAATCACAGAAAAACACACAAACTCATAGTAAAGTCTAGAAAAGTGAATTTTAATTAAAAACTAATAAAAATATACTAAAAACTAACTATATCATATCAAAAACATACTAAAAACAATGCCAAAAAGTATACAAATTATCCGCTCATCACAACACCAAACTTAAATTGTTGCTTGTCCCCAAGCAACTAAAAATCAAATAAGATAAAAAGAAGAGAATATGCTATGAATTCCAAAAACATCTGTGAAGATCAGTATTAATCAGATGAGCGGGACTTTTAACTTTTTGCCTCTGAACAGTTTTGGCATCTCACTCTATCCCTTGTAATTCAGAATGATTGGCTTCTTTAGGAACTCAGAATCCAGATAGTGTTAATGATTCTCCTAGTAAAGTATGATGATTCTTGAACATAGCTATTTATTGAGTCTTGGCTGTGGCCCAAAGCACTCTGTCTTCCAGTATTACCACCGGATACATACATGCCACAGACACATAATTGGGTGAACCTTTTCAGATTGTGACTCAGCTTTGCTAAAGTCCCCAATTAGAGGTGTCCAGGGTTCTTAAGCACACTCTTATTTGCCTTGGATCACAACTTTATTCTTTTTCTTTCTTTTTCTTTCTTTTTCTCTTTCTTTTTTTCGGTTTTTTTTTTTTTTGAAATGCTTTTTCTTGCTTCAAGAATCATTTTATTGATTTTTCAGATCCTCAGTAACATGTCTCCTTTTTCATCATTCTTTCAAGAGCCAACATTCATGAACCACAAATTCAAAAGACATATGCACTGTTTAAGCATACATTCAGAGAACAAAAATATTGCCACCACATCAAAATAATTAAACTATTATAAAATTCAAAATTCATGCAATTCTTTCTTTTATCAATTAGGCACGTTTTTATTTGAAGAAAGGTGATGGATTCATAGGACATTTATAACTTTAAGGCATAGACACTAAGACACTAATGATCATAAGACACAAACATGGATAAACATAAGCATTAAAATTCGAAAAACAGAAGAACAATAACAAGGAAATCAAAAAACGGGTCCACCTTAGTGATGGCGGCTCTTTCTTGCTCTTGAAGATCCTATGGAGTGCTTGAGCTCCTCAATGTCTCTTCCTTGTCTTTGTTGCTCCTCCCTCATGATTCTTTGATCTTCTCTAATTTCATGAAGGATGATGGAGTGTTCTTGATGCTCCACCCTCAGTTGTCCCATGTTGGAACTTAGTTCTCCTAGGGAGGTGTTTAGTTGCTTCCAATAGTTTTGTGGAGGAAAATTCATCCCTTGAGGAATCTCAGGGATCTCATGATGAGTGAGATCTCTTGTGTACTCTATCCTTTTCTTGGTGATGGGCTTGTCCTCATCAATGGGAATGTCTCCCTCTATGTCAACTCCAACTGAATAACAGAGGTGACAAATGAGATGAGGAAAGGCTAACCTTGCCAAGGTGGAGGTCTTGTCCGCCACCTTATAGAGTTCTTGGGCTATAACCTCATGAACTTCTATTTCTTCTCCAATCATGATACTATGGATCATGATGGCCCGGTCTATGGTAACTTCGGACCGGTTGCTAGTGGGGATGATTGAGCGTTGTATGAACTCTAACCATCCTCTAGCCACGGGCTTGAGGTCATGCCTTCTCAATTGGACCGGCTTTCCTCTCGAATCTTGCTTCCATTGTGCGCCCTCTTCACATATGACTGTGAGGACTTGGTCCAACCTTTGATCAAAGTTGACCCTTCTAGTGTAAGGATGCTCATCTCCTTGCATCATAGGCAAGTTGAACGCCGCCCTCACACTCTCCGGACTAAAATCCAAGTATTTCCCCCGAACCATAGTGAGATAATTCTTTGGATTCGGGTTCACACTTTGGTCATGGTTCTTTGTGATCCATGCATTGGCATAGAACTCTTGAACCATCAAGATTCCGACTTGTTGAATGGGGTTGGTAAGAACTTCCCAACCTCTTCTTCGGATCTCATGGCGGATCTCCGGATATTCACCCTTTTTGAGTGAAAAGGGGACCTCGGAGATCACCTTCTTCAAGGCCACAACTTCATAGAAGTGGTCTTGATGCACCCTTGAGAGGAATCTATCCATCTCCCATGACTCGGAGGTGGAAGCTTTTGCCTTCCCTTTCCTCTTTTTAGAGGTTTCTCCGGCCTTGGATGCCATAAATGGTTATGGAAAAACGAAAAAGCAACGCTTTTACCACACCAAACTTAAAATGTTTGCTCGTCCTCGAGCAAAAGAAGAAAGAAGAGAGTAGAAGAAGAAGAAATGAAGAAGAAGGGAGATGGTAGTGTGTTCGGCCAAGAAGGGTAAGAAAAAGGGGTTTAGGTTGTGTGAAAATGAAGAGTTGAAGAAGGGTATTTATAGGAGAGAGGGGGGTAAAGGTTCGGCCATTATGGGTGGGTTTGGGAGGGAAAGTGGTTTGAATTTGAAGGGTGAGGTTGGTGGGGTTTTATGAAGGATGGATGTGAGTGGTGAAGAGAAAGATGGGATTTGATAGGTGAGGGGTTTTTGGGGAAGAGGTGTTGAGGTGATTGGTGAATGGGGGAAGAAGAGAGAGAGTGATGGTAGGGTCCTGTGGGGTCCACAGATCCTGTAGTGTCAAGGAAAAGTCATCCCTGCACCAAATGTTACTCAAAATCACGTTTTGAGCCATTTCTGGCGTTAAACGCCGGGCTGGTGCCCATTCCTGGCGTTTAACGCCAGGTTCTTGCCCTTTACTGGCGTTTAACGCCAGTCTGGTGCCCCTTTCTGGCGTTAAACGCCCAGAATGGTGCCAGACTGGGCGTTAAACGCCCAACAGCTAGCATTACTGGCGTTTGAACGCCAGTTTCTTCTCCTCCAGGGTGTGCTGTTTTTCTTCCTGTTTTTCATTTTGTTTTTGCTTTTTTCATTGTTTTTGTGACTTCTTATGATCATCAACCTACAAAAAAGATAAAATAACAAAAGAAAATAATTAATATAAAACATTGGGTTGCCTCCCAACAAGCGCTTCTTTAATGTCATTAGCTTGACAGAGGGCTCTCATGGAGCCTCAGAAATGCTCAGAACCGTGTTGAAACCTCCCAACACCAAACTTAGAGTTTGAATGTGGGGTTTCAACACCAAACTTAGAGTTTGGTTGTAGCCTCCCAACACCAAACTTAGAGTTTGACTGTGGGGGCTCTGTTTGGCTCTGTTTTGAGAGGAGCTCTTCATGCTTCCTCTCCATGATGACAGAGGGATACCCTTGGGCCTTAAACACCAAGGATTTTTCATTCACTTGAATGATTAACTCTCCTCTGTCAACATCAATCACAGCCTTTGCTGTGGCTAGGAAGGGTCTGCCAAGGATGATGGATTCATCCATGCACTTCCCAGTCTCTAGGACTATGAAATCAGTAGGAATGTACTGGTCTTCAACTTTAACCAGAACATCCTCTACAAGTCCATGGGCTTGTTTTCTTGAGTTGTCTGCCATCTCTAATGAGATTCTTGCAGCTTGCACCTCTAAGATCCCTAATTTCTCCATTACAGAGAGGGGCATGAGGTTCACACTTGACCCTAAGTCACACAAGGCCTTTTTGAAGGTCATGGTGCCTATGGTACAAGGTATAGAAAACTTCCCAGGATCCTGCCTCTTTTGAGGCAGTTTCTGCCTAGACAAGTCATCCAGTTATCTGGTGAGCAAGGGAGGTTCATCCTTCCAAGTCTCATTTCCAAATAACTTGTCATTTAGTTTCATGATTGCTTCAAGGTATTTAGCAACTTGCTCTTCAGTAACATACTCATCCTCTTCAGAGGAAGAATACTCATCAGAGCTCATGAATGGCAGAAGTAAGTCCAATGGAATCTCTATGGTCTCATTTTGAGCCTCAGATTCCCAAGGTTCTTCATTGAGGAACTCAGAGGAGAGTGGTGCACGCCCACTGAGGTCTTTCTCAGTGGCGTCTTCTTCCTCTCTTTCCTCTCCATATTCGGCCATGTTGATGGCTTTGCACTCTCCTTTTGGATTTTCTTCTGTATTACTTGGGAGAGTGCTAGGAGGGAGTTCAGTAACTTTCTTGCTCAGCTGACCCACTTGTCCTTCCAAATTTCTGATGGAGGACCTTGTTTCATTCATGAAAATTTGAGTGGTCTTTATTAGATCAGAGACCATTGTTGCTAAGTCAGAAGTATTCTGCTTAGAACTCCCTGTCTGTTGCTGAGAAGATGACGGAAAAGGCTTGCCATTGCTAAACCTGTTTCTTCCACCATTATTGTTATTGAAACCTTGTTGAGGTCTCTCTTGATTCTTCCATGAGAGATTTGGGTGATTTCTCCATGAAGAATTGTAGGTATTCCCATAGGGTTCTCCTAGGTAATTCACCTCTTCCATGGAAGGGTTCTCAGGATCATAAGCTTCTTCCTCAGATGAAGCATCCTTAGTACTGTTTGGTGCATTTTGCATTCCAGACAGACTTTGAGAAATCAAATTGACTTGTTGAGTCAATATCTTGTTCTGAGCCAATATGGCATTCAGAGTGTCAATCTCAAGAACTCCTTTCTTCTGACTAGTCCCATTGTTCACAGGATTCCTTTCAGAAGTGTACATGAATTGGTTATTTGCAACCATTTCAATCAATTCTTGAGCTTCTGCAGGCGTCTTCTTCAGATGAAGAGATCCTCCAGCAGAGCTATCCAAGGACATCTTAGATAGTTCAGAGAGACCATCATAGAAAATACCTATGATGCTCCATTCAGAAAGCATGTCTGAAGGACATCTTCTGATTAATTGTTTGCATCTTTCCCAAGCTTCATAGAGGGATTCTCCATCCTTCTGTCTGAAGGTTTGGACTTCCACTCTAAGCTTACTCCATCTTTGTGGTGGAAAGAACTTTGCCAAGAAGGCATTGACTAGCTTTTCCCAAGAGTCCAGGCTTTTTTTAGGTTGAGAATCCAACCATATTCTAGCTCTGTCTCTTACAGCAAAAGGGAATAGCATCAGTCTATAGACCTCAGGGTTAACCCCATTAGTCTTGACTGTGTCACAGATTTGCAAGAATTCAGCTAAAAACTGATGAGGATCTTCCATTGGAAGTCCATGGAACTTGCAATTCTGTTGCATTAGAGAAACTAATTGAGGCTTAAGCTCAAAGTTGTTTGCTCCAATGGCAGGGATAGAGATGCTTCTCCCATAGAAGTCGGGAGTAGGTGCAGTAAAGTCACCCAGCACCTTCCTTGCATTGTTGGCATTGTTGTTGTTTTCGGCTGCCATGGGTTCTTCTTCTTTGAAGAATTCGGTCAGGTCTTCTAAAGAGAGTTGTGCTTTGGCTTCTCTTAGCTTTCTCTTCAAGGTCCTTTCGGGTTCAGGATCAGCTTCAACAAGAATGCCTTTGTCTCTGCTCCTGCTCATATGAAAGAGAAGAGAAAAAGAAAATGTGGAATCCTCTATGTCACAGTATAGAGATTCCTTGAAATGTCAGAGGAAAAGAAAAATAGAAAGAAGAAGGAGAAGAAGAATTCGAACTTTAATTAGATAAGGTTCGAATTGTGCATTTAGAAGGAGTGGTACTCCATAAATAGAAGGATGTGAGAAGGAGGGAAGAGGATTTTCGAAAATTCAATTAAAAGATTTTGAAAACATTTTGAAAATTTGATTGATAATTTTCGAAAATTGAAAGTGGAAGAGAAATCAAGTGATTTTTGAAAAAGATTTTGAAATTAGAAACTAAAAAGATTTGATTGAAAACTAATTTGAAAAAGATATGATAAAAAAATATGATTGAAAGGTTATTGTCTTAAAAAGATGTGATTGAGAAGATATGATTTGAAAACCATTTTAAAAGATATGTTTTGAAAATTATTTTAAAAGATTTGATTTGGAAAATTAGTGACTTGCCTAACAAGAAAAGATATGATTCAAACATAAAACCTTCCTTAACAGAAAAGGCAAAAAAAAATGTGCAATCAAATCATTAATTGTTAGTAAGTATCTTTGAAAGGAAAGAAATTAATTTTGAAAACATTTGAGTGAAAAGATTTGATTTGAAAAAGATTTGATTTTGAAAAACTTAAAAAAATTGATTTGAAAACAAAATCTTCCCCCTAGCACCATCCTGGCGTTAAACGCCCAGAATGGTATACATTCTGGCGTTTAACGCCCAAAATGCTACCTTTTTGGGCGTTAAACGCCCAACCAGGTGCCCTGGCTGGCGTTTAAACGCCAGTCTGCCTTCTTCACTGGGCATTTTTGAATGCTCAGCTTTTTCTGTATAATTTCTCTGCAGTGTGTTCTGAATCTTCAATCCCTTGTATCATTGACTTGAAAAGACACAAATTAAAAATATTTTGGATTTTAATAATTAAAATGCAACAAGAATCAAATAACAATGCATGCAAGACACCAAACTTAGCAGTTTGTATACTACTGACACTAATGAACTGAAAATGCATATGAGACACACAAAATACTCAAGTCAATAGAATTCAAAGATCAGAGCAAGTGAATCATCAAGAACATCTTGAAGATCACTAAGACATATGAATGCATGCAATTGACACCAAACTTAGGATGAGACACTAGACTCAAACAAGAAATATTTTTGAATTTTATGATTTTTTTAATTTTTTAATTTTTTTTTGTGTTTTTCGAAAATTAAGTGGAAAAAGAAGGTATCAAAATTCTTAATGAGAATTCCAGGAATCAGTGCAATGCTAGTCTAAGACTCCGGTCCAGGAATTAGACATGGCTTCACAGCCAGCCAAGCTTCCAAAGAAAGCTTCGGTCCAAAACACTAGACATGACCAAAGGTCAGCCAAGCCTTAGCAAATCACTGCTCCAAAAGCAAGATTGATACGAAATCAACAAGCTCTTGTGGTGATAAGTTGAAACCTCGGTCCAATCAGATTAGACATGGCTTCTCAGCCAGCCAGATTTCAACAAATCATCATGAAACTCTAGAATTCATCTTCAAGAATTTCGAAAAAAATACC
Source organism: Arachis stenosperma (assembly GCF_014773155.1). Classification (NCBI taxonomy): domain Eukaryota; kingdom Viridiplantae; phylum Streptophyta; class Magnoliopsida; order Fabales; family Fabaceae; genus Arachis; species Arachis stenosperma. The sequence continues at coordinate 129,953 of NC_080384.1, read as the reverse complement.
TAATCTAAGCAACAAGATGAACCGTCAGTTGTCCAGCCTGAACAATCCCGGGCAATAACACCAAAAATTTGATGTTGTTGCCGGATCTTGGCACTGATGTTACCAAAGGCTTGCTCAAAACTAGAACAATCCCCGGCAACGGCGCCAAAAACTTGGTGCGCGAAATTGTGAACTATACTTTTTCACAACTCTCATAATCCCTGGTACTGGCTCCAAAAACTTGGTGCGCTCAATACCATGGCATTACACAACTTCGCACAACTAACCAGCAAGTGCACTGGGTCGTCCAAGTAATAAACCTTACGTGAGTAAGGGTCGATCCCACGGAGATTGTTAGTATGAAGCAAGCTATGGTCATCTTGTAAATCTTAGTCAGGCAGACTCAAATGGATATGATGATGAACGAAAATAACATAAAAGATAAAGATAGAGATACTTATGTAATTCATTGGTAGGAACTTCAGATAAGCGCATGAAGATGCCTTCCCTTCCGTCTCTCTGCCTTCCTACTGTCTTCATCCAATCCTTCTTACTCCTTTCCATGGCAAGCTCGTATAGGGTTTCACTGTTGTCAGCAGCTACCTCCCATCCTCGCAGTGAAAGCTAATGCACACACTCTGTCACAGTGCTGCCAATCACCGGTTTGGTTCCCTCCCCTACCGGAATAGAATAACTCTTTGCGTCTGTCACTAACGCCCAGTAGGTTACAGGTTTGAAGCACGTCACAGTCATTCAATCATTGAATCCTACTCAGAATACCACAGACAAGGTTAGACCTTCCGGATTCTCTTGAATGCTGCCATCAGTTCTTGCCTATACCACGAAGACTCTGATCTCACGGAATGGTTGGCTCGTTTGTCAGGCGAGCACTCGGTTGTCAGGCGATCAACCATGCATCGTGCAATCAGGAATCCAAGAGATATTCACTAAGCCTCGAATGCTTGTAGAACAAGAGTGGTTGTCAGTCACTTTGTTCATGAGTGAGAATGGTGATGGGCGTCAATCATCACCTTCATCATGTTGAAGAACAAGTGATATCTTGGATAAAGAACAAGCGGAATTGGAATGAAAGAACAATAGTAATTGCATTAATACTCGAGGTACAGCAGAGCTCCACACCTTAATCTATGGTGTGTAGAAACTCCACCGTTGAAAATACATAAGCATAAGGTCTAGGCATGGCCGAATGGCCAGCCTCCCAATGATCTAAGAACTAAAATGTCCAAAGATGATCTAGAGATCTAAAAGTGATCAAAAGATTTCTATACAATAGTAAAAGGTCCTACTTATAAGAAACTAGTAGCCTAGGGTGTACAGAAATGGGTAAATGACATAAAAATCCTCTTCCGGGCCCACTTGGTGTGTGCTTGGGCTGAGAAATGAAGCAATTTCGTGTAGAGACTCTTCTTGGAGTTAAACGCCAGCTTTGGTGCCAGTTTGGGCGTTTAACTCCCATTTGGGTGCCAGTTCCAGCGTTTAACGCTGGGATTTCTTGAGGTGACTTTGAACGCCGGTTTGGGCCATCAAATCTTGGGCAAAGTATGGACTATTATATATTGCTGGAAAGCCCAGGATGTCTACTTTCCAACGCCGTTGAGAGCGCGCCAATTGGGCTTCTGTGGCTCCAGAAAATCCACTTCGAGTGCAGGGAGGTCAGAATCCAACAGCATCTGCAGTCCTTTTGAGTCTCAGAATCAGATTTTTGCTCAGGTCCCTCAATTTCAGCTAGAAAATACCTGAAATCACAGAAAAACACACAAACTCATAGTAAAGTCCAGAAAAGTGAATTTTAATTAAAAACTAATAAAAATATACTAAAAACTAACTATATCATATCAAAAACATACTAAAAACAATGCCAAAAAGTATACAAATTATCCGCTCATCACCTGCCCTTGGCGCGGGCAGGGCAGCATTTCATGCACCACGCCCGCACCAGACCGCACCAAGGACGCACCACAACGCACCAATTTTCTGCCCTGCCCTCCACAAGGGCAGGGCAGCCTCCTGGGAGTGTTATGGGCCAAAAATCAACCAAAATTCAATTTAATTCAATTCCTCACCAAATTGAAACAAGGCCAACCAAACCCATTTCTCCTCAAATCCAAAGCAAGCTAAGCCCACATCATCACTCAAAGGCACATGGATCAATTAAATTAGGATTTTCATTTTTGTAATTTGTTTTAATTTCATTTTCATTTTTCATTTTTAAAAGCCTATATAAGGCATCATTTCCATCTTTGTAGAGAAAGGCGAGACCCACTAGGGAATATTAGGATTTGAGAGCTCTTTCCTTTATTTTTTTCTGTCTTGAATCTTGGATTGAGAAGTGAAGGAATTCTGTTTCATTCTCCCTCTGAGATTTCTCTTTGTTTGCCTTGCTGCATAATTTTAGTGAATTACATTTTGAATCAAAGTTCTCTTACTGCTTTTATTTTCTTCTTCTTCAATCTATTTGCTGTTGGATCAAGGAAGGGAGTGAGATCTAGACTTGTTTTCTAGTCTCATTGATTCCCTGAGATCTTGTCTCTTTGAATTTCAAATCAAGCTGAGTTACATTCTGTGTTGCTTCTTCAAGCAATTTTCCATTTTTGTTTAAATCTGCTGCACTTATTTCATCTTTTACTTTTCTGTTTGATTTCTCCTTACATTCTCTTGTTAAATTTTAATTCCCAGCACCCAAGTCCTTTTACTTTTCATGCCATTTAATTCTTATGCAATTGTTCCAAGTTCTTCTTGCTGCTTGCTTTAATCTCCTTGTTCCCATTCCCCTTTATATTTTCATGCAATTTACTTTTCTTGCAATTTAAGTTTCAGTTATTTTACTTTCTTGTTATTTAAGTTACTTGCAACTTTACTTTCTGCAACTTTAAATTTTCTGTCATTTACAATTCGGTTGGCTACACTTCACACAATATCCCTTCAATGTTAGCTTGACTAAACTAATCACCCACTAAAATTGCTTGATCCATCAATCCCTGTGGGATCGACCTCACTCTTGTGAGTTATTACTACTTGATGCGACCCGGTATACTTGCCGGTTGGATTTGTGTGTTGGAAATTCATTTTTCCACAAAAACACCATCAAGTTTTTGGCGCCGTTGCCGGGGATTGATTAGATCAACAATGATTAAGTGGGTGAGAAGTCTAGATCAAGCATTTTCTTTTTTTGGTTCTCTGTTTTAAAGTTGAAATCAAGGTGTTTGTGTTTTTGCCTCACTAAGCAAAACTCATATCTGATATGAGTAATTTCAATTTTCATTGGTGTTGTGTTCTACAAAATTCAAATGGAGTTCACCTCATCTTTTAATCAAACAAACTTCATGGGATATTACCCACCATCACAATATGATTCAAGTCATTATTCTAATTATGGTTGGGAATACCACCAAGAAGACACAAATTCTGAGCACTCCAATCCATGGAGGTTTGCTTCAGAACCCCAAGATGAGCAAGAGAATTATGAGGGATACCAACCACCACCACAAAATGATTCATATCATTATCCTCATGGTGGATGGGAGTATCACCAAGAAACTGCAAATTCTGAGCAGTCAAATCACATGAAAAATTATCCACCCTTACTTCCCAATTTCTCATTTCAAAATTCTTCATCATTTGATTATGCCTCAACACAAAATTCCCTCCAAGATCCATACAACTCATCTCACCAACCACAAAATTACTCTCAACCTTTATCCTTTGAGCTAGTGGCTGAGGATCCCCTTCAAAAGTCCAGAGAATTATTGGAAAGACAAGAACAAATTATGGAAGAACAAAAACAACGCTGGACAGAACAAGAATTCCTCCTCAAGAAAACAGAAGGGCATGTAGAGCAAAGGAAGATTCATTCAGGATCACCAAGTTTTAAGGATGAGGAACAATCTGTGAGTGAAGAAGAGGAAGAAGAGGTTCCTATATCAATTGAAATTTCAATGGAGGAAGAGCAAGATGAGGAGGCTACTGTATCAAGTGAACTTTCAATGAAGAACAAGGTGGTTGAAAATGAAATTGTACTTGAGATTACAAGGGAACATGAAGACTCACAACTCTCACAAACTTTCCTGACCCAACAACTCTCAACACTTGAATCCATGATTGAAAGGTATGAAGAGGAGATGAAGAAAGCTTGGGAAGATCAACAAACCTCCTCCATGAAAGAGCTACTAAAGCAAATGTTGAGTGTAAAAGAGGAAGGGGAAGAACAAGCTAGTGAGGAGGACAATCAAGAACTTCCAAACTCAAGGGAAACAGAGAGGCTCATGAAGGACAAGCTCATTGAACCACCAATTCAAAAGGCTCTGGATGAAGATCAAACTCCAAAAATCACACAGCAACCATGTCTTAACAACAAAGAAGTGAAGGCAACTAACAAGAGCACCAATTCTGTCCCTAAGTCAGCAAGCAAGCTCAACCAAGCCAATTTCAAAAGAAAGCTTGCTGAGAGGAAACCAAGAAAGGGGACAAAAGCTGAAACTTCTCCCCCCATGAAGTCATTCCTCTTAACTAATTGGAAGAAGAGGAAGAAAGTGAAGAACAACATGTCAAGCTAATGACACTAAAAGAGCACTTGTTGGGAGGTAACCCAACCGTAGGTATAATTTCTTCTCTGCTTTGTTTTTGTTCTTTACTTTGTTTAAATTCAATAAATGGGCATATGGTTACATTCTAAGTTTGGTGTTGCCTTGCAACAAAATTGTTTTCAATCTTTTTGGATGATTGCATCAAATCAAAAATGAAAGTGACACACCAAGATTCTAAGTTTGGTGTTGGTGCGCGAAATTGTGAACAATACTTTTCACAACTCTCATAATCCCTGGTCATGAACTCCAAAAACTTGGTGGTTCAATTCCATGGCATTACACAACTTCGCACAACTAACCAGCAAGTGCACTGGGTCGTCCAAGTAATACCTTACGTGAGTAAGGGTCGATCCCACGGAGATTGTTAGCATTGAAGCAAGCTATGGTCATCTTGTAAATCTTAGTCAGGCAAACTCAAATATATATGATGATGAACGAAAATAATATAAAAGATAAAGATAGTGATACTTATGTATATCATTGGTGTAAGAGCTTCAGACAAGTGTATGAAGATGCCTTCCCTTCCGTCTCTCTGCTTTCCTACTGCCTTCATCCAATCCTTTCTTACTCCTTTCCATGGCAAGCTCGTGTAGGGTTTCACTGTTGTCAGCAGCTACCTCCCATCCGCGCAGTGAAAGCTAATGCACGCACTCTGTCACAGTACTGCCAATCACCGGTTTGGTTCCCTCCCCTACCGGAATAGAATCACTCTTTTGCGTCTGTCACTAACGCCCAGTAGGTTACAGATTTGAAGCACGTCACAGTCATTCAATCATTGAATCCTACTCAGAATACCACAGACAAGGTTAGACCTTCCGGATTCTCTTGAATGCTGCCATCAGTTCTTGCCTATACCACGAAGACTCTGATCTCACGGAATGGTTGGCTCGTTTGTCAGGCGAGCACTCGGTTGTCAGGCGATCAACCATGCATCGTGCAATCAGGAATCCAAGAGATATTCACTAAGCCTCAGATGCTTGTAGAACAAGAATGGTTGTCAGTCACCTTGTTCATGGGTGAGAATGGTGATGGGCGTCAATCATCACCTTCATCATGTTGAAGAACAAGTGATATCTTGGACAAAGAACAAGCGGAATTGAATGGAAGAACAATAGTAATTGCATTAATACTCGAGGTACAGTAGAGCTCCACACCTTAATCTATGGTGTGTAGAAACTCCACCGTTGAAAATACATAAGCATAAGGTCTAGGCATGGCCGAATGGCCAGCCTCCCAAAGGTCTAAGATAGCATAAAACAAAGATAGCTACCAAAAGTCTCAGATGTCCTCTATACACTAGTAAAAGGTCCTACTTATAGAAAACTAGTACATAGATGAGTAAATGACATAAAAATCCACTTCCGGGCCCACTTGGTGTGTGATTGGGCTGAGCAATGAAGCATTTTCGTGTAGAGACTCTTCTTGGAGTTAAACGCCAGCTTTAGTGCCAGTTTGGGCGTTTAACTCCCAATTAGGTGCCAGTTCCGGCGTTTAACGCTGGAATTTCTTGAGGTGACTTTGAACGCCGGTTTGGGCCATCAAATCTTGGGCAAAGTATGGACTATTATATATTGCTGGAAAGCCCAGGATGTCTATTTTCCAACGCCATTGAGAGCGCGCCAATTGGGCTTCTGTAGCTCCAGAAAATCCACTTCGAGTGCAGGGAGGTCAGAATCCAACAGCATCTGCAGTCCTTTTGAGTCTCTAGATCAGATTTTTGCTCAGGTCCCTCAATTTCAGCCAGAAAATACCTGAAATCACAGAAAAACACACAAACTCATAGTAAAGTCCATAAAAGTGAAATTTAATTAAAAACTAATAAAAATATACTAAAAACTAACTAGATCATACTAAAAATATACTAAAAACAATGCCAAAAAGTATACAAATTATCCGCTCATCACAACACCAAACTTAAATTGTTGCTTGTCCCCAAGCAACTGAAGATCAAATAAGATAAAAAGAAGAGAATATGCAATGAACTCCAAAAACATCTATGAAGATCAGTATTAATTAGATGAGCGGGGCTTTTATCTTTTTGCCTCTGAATAGTTTTGGCATCTCACTCTATCCCTTGTAATTCAGAATGATTAGCTTCCTTAGGAACTTAGAATCCAGATAGTGTTAATGATTCTCCTAGTAAAGTATGATGATTCTTGAACATAGCTATTTATTGAGTCTTGGCTGTGGCCCAAAGCACTCTGTCTTCCAGTATTACCACCGGATACATACATGCCACAGACACATAATTGGGTGAACCTTTTCAGATTGTGACTCAGCTTTGCTAAAGTCCCCAATTAGAGGTGTCCAGGGTTCTTAAGCACACTCTTATTGCCTTGGATCACAACTTTATTTCTTTCTTTTTTTTTTCGATTTTTTTTCGTTTGCTTTTTCTCTTTTTTTTTTTCTGCTTTTTCTTGCTTCAAGAATCATTTTTAATGATTTTTCAGATCCTCAGTAACATGTCTCCTTTTTCATCATTCTTTCAAGAGCCAACATTCATGAACCACAAGTTCAAAAGACATATGCACTGTTCAAGCATACATTCAGAGAACAAAAGTGTTGCCACCACATCAAAATAATTAAACTATTATAAAATTCAGAATTCATGCAATTCTTTCCTTTTCAATTAAGCACATTTTTTTATTCAAGAAAGGTGATGGATTCATAGGACATTCATAACTTTAAGGCATAGACACTAAGACACTAATGATCACAAGACACAAACATGGATAACATAAAGCATAAAAATCGAAAAACAGAAGAATAAAGAACAAGGAAATCAAGGAATGGGTCCACCTTAGTGATGGCGGCTCTTTCTTGCTCTTGAAGATCCTATGGAGTGCTTGAGCTCCTCAATGTCTCTTCCTTGTCTTTGTTGCTCCTCCCTCATGATTCTTTGATCTTCTCTAATTTCATGGAGGAGAATGGAGTGTTCTTGATGCTCCACCCTTAGTTGTCCCATGTTGGAACTCAATTCTCCTAGGGAGGTGTTTAGTTGCTCCCAATAGTTTTGTGGAGGAGAGTGCATCCCTTGAGGAATCTCAGGGATCTCTTGGTGAGAGGGGTCTCTTGTGTACTCCATCCTTTTCTTGGTGATGGGCTTGTCCTCATCAATGGGGGTATCTCCCTCTATGTCAACTCCAACTGAATAACAGAGGTGACAAATGAGGTGAGGAAAGGCTAACCTTGCCAAGGTGGAGGTCTTGTCCGCCACCTTATAGAGTTCTTGGGCTATAACCTCATGAACCTCTATTTCTTCTCCAATCATGATGCTATGAATCATGATGGCCCGGTCTATGGTAACTTCGGACCGGTTGCTAGTGGGAATGATTGAGCATTGTATGAACTCTAACCATCCTCTAGCCACGGGCTTGAGGTCATGCCTTCTCAATTGGACCGGCTTTCCTCTTGAATCTTGCTTCCATTGTGCGCCCTCTTCACATATGGTTGTGAGGACTTGGTCCAACCTTTGATCAAAGTTGACCCTTCTAGTGTAAGGATGCTCATCTCCTTGCATCATAGGCAAGTTGAACGCCACCCTCACACTCTCCGGACTAAAATCCAAGTATTTCCCCGAACCATAGTGAGATAATTCTTTGGATTCGGGTTCACACTTTGGTCATGGTTCTTGGTGATCCATGCATTGGCATAGAACTCTTGAACCATCAAGATTCCGACTTGTTGAATGGGGTTGGTAAGTACTTCCCAACCTCTTCTTCGGATCTCATGGCGGATCTCCGGATATTCACCCTTTTTGAGTGAAAAGGGGACCTCGGGGATCACCTTCTTCAAGGCCACAACTTCATAGAAGTGGTCTTGATGCACCCTTGAGAGGAATCTATCCATCTCCCATGACTCGGAGGTGGAAGCTTTTGCCTTCCCTTTCCTCTTTCTAGAGGTTTCTCCGGCCTTGGATGCCATAAATGGTTATGAAAAAGCAACGCTTTTACCACACCAAACTTAAAGTGTTTGCTCGTCCTCGAGCAAAAGAAGAAAGAAGAGAGTAGAAGAAGAAGAAATGAGGAAGAGGGGGAGGGTGGTGGGTTCGGCCAAGAAGGGAAAGAAGGGGTGTTTAAGTTGTGTGAAAATGAAGGGTTGAAGAAGGGTATTTATAGGAGAGAGGGGGGTAATGGTTCGGCCATTGAGGGTGGGTTTGGGAGGGAAAGTGGTTTGAATTTGAAGGGTGAGGTTGGTGGGGATTTATGAAGGATGGATGTGAGTGGTGAAGAGAAAGATGGGATTTGATAGGTGAAGGGTTTTTGGGGAAGAGGTATTGAGGTGATTGGTGAATGGGGGAAGAAGAGAGAGATTGATGGTGGGGTCCTGTGGGGTCCACAGATCCTGTGGTGTCAAGGAAAAGTCATCCCTGCACCAAATGTTGCTCAAAATCACGTTTTGAGCTATTTCTGGTGTTAAACGCCGGGCTGGTGCCCATTCCTGGCGTTTAACGCCAGGTTGTTGCCCTTTACTGGCGTTTAACGCCAGTCTGGTGCCCCTTTCTGGCGTTAAACGCCCAGAATGGTGCCAGACTGGGCGTTAAACGCCCAACAGCTAGCATTACTGGCGTTTGAACGCCAGCTTCTTCTCCTCCAGGGTGTGCTGTTTTTCTTCCTGTTTTTCATTCTGTTTTTGCTTTTTTCATTGTTTTTGTGACTTCTTATGATCATCAACCTACAAAAAAAAGATAAAATAACAAAAGAAAATAGTTAACTATAAAACATTGGGTTGCCTCCCAACAAGCGCTTCTTTAATGTCATTAGCTTGACAGAGGACTCTCATAGAGCCTCAGAAATACTCAGAACCGTGTTGGAACCTCCCAACACCAAACTTAGAGTTTGAATGTGGGGGTTCAACACCAAACTTAGAGTTTGACTGTGGGGGCTCTGCTTGGCTCTGTTTTGAGAGAAGCTCTTCATGCTTCCTCTCCATGATGATAGAGGGATGTCCTTGGGCCTTAAACACCAAGGATTCTTCATTCACTTGAATGATCAACTCTCCTCTATCAACATCAATCACAGCCTTTGCTGTGGCTAGGAAGGGTCTGCCAAGGATGATGGATTCATCCATGCACTTCCCAGTCTCTAGGACTATGAAGTCAGTAGGGATGTAATGGTCTTCAATCTTCACCAAAACATTCTCTACAAGTCCATGAGCTTGTTTTCTTGAATTGTCTGCCATCTCTAATGAGACTCTTGCAGCTTGCACTTCAAAGATCCCTAATTTCTCCATTACAGAGAGGGGCATGAGGTTTACACTTGACCCTAAGTCACACAAGGCCTTCTTGAAGGTCATGGTGCCTATGGTACAAGGTATAGAAAACTTCCCAGGATCCTGCCTCTTTTGAGGCAGTTTCTGCCTAGACAAGTCATCCAGTTCTTTGGTAAGCAAGGGAGGTTCATCCTCCCAAGTCTCATTTCCAAATAACTTGTCATTCAGTTTCATGATTGCTCCAAGGTATTTAGCAACTAGCTCTTCAGTGACATACTCATCCTTTTCAGAGGAAGAATACTCATCAGAGCTCATGAATGGCAGAAGTAAGTCCAATGGAATCTCTATGGTCTCATTTTGAGCCTCAGATTCCCATTGGAACTCAGAGGAGATTGGTACACGCCCACTGAGGTCTTCCTCCGTGGCGTCCTCCTCCTCTCTTTCCTCTCCACATTCGGCCATGGTTATGGCTTTGCACTCTCCTTTTGGATTTTCTTCTGTATTACTTGGGAGAGTGCTAGGAGGGAGTTCAGTAACTTTCTTGCTCAGCTGACCCACTTGTCCTTCCAAATTTCTGATGGAGGACCTTGTTTCATTCATGAAACTTTGAGTGGTCTTTATTAGATCAGAGACCATTGTTGCTAAGTCAGAAGTATTCTGCTTAGAACTCTCTGTCTGTTGCTGAGAAGATGATGGAAAAGGCTTGCCATTGCTAAACCTGTTCCTTCCACCATTATTGTTATTGAAACCTTGTTGAGGTCTCTCTTGATTCTTCCATGAGAAATTGGGGTGATTTCTCCATGAAAAATTGTAGGTGTTTCCATAGGGTTCTCCTAGGTAATTCACCTCTTCCATTGAAGGGTTCTCAGGATCATAGGCTTCTTCCTCAGATGAAGCTTCCTTAGTACTCCTTGGTGCATTTTGCATTCCAGACAGACTTTGAGAAATCAAATTGACTTGTTGAGTCAATATCTTGTTCTGAGCCAATATGGCATTCAGAGTGTCAATCTCAAGAACTCCTTTCTTCTGACTAGTCCCATTGTTCACAGGATTTCTTTCAGAAGTGTACATGAATTGGTTATTTGCAACCATTTCAATCAATTCTTGAGCTTCTGCAGGCGTCTTCTTCAGATGAAGAGATCCTCCAGCAGAGCTATCCAAAGACATCTTGGATAGTTCAGAGACCATCATAGAAAATACCTATGATGCTCCATTCAGAGAGCATGTCTGAAGGACATCTTCTGATTAATTGTTTGTATCTTTCCCAAGCTTCATAGAGGGATTCTCCATCCTTCTGTCTGAAGGTTTGGACTTCCACTCTAAGCTTACTCCATCTTTGTGGTGGAAAGAACTTTGCCAAGAAGGCATTGACTAGCTTTCCCAAGAATCCAGGCTTTCTTTAGGTTGAGAATCCAACCATATTCTAGCTCTTCTCTTACAGCAAAAGGGAATAGCATCAGTCTATAGACCTCAGGGTTAACCCCATTAGTCTTGACTGTGTCACAGATTTGCAAGAATTCAGCTAAGAACTGATGAGGATCTTCCATTGGAAGTCCATGGAACTTGCAATTCTGTTACATTAGAGAAACTAATTGAGGCTTAAGCTCAAAATTGTTTGCTCCAATGGCAGGGATAGAGATGCTTCTCCCATAGAAATCAGGAGTAGGTACAGTGAAGTCACCCAGCACCTTCCTTGCATTGTTGGCATTGTTGTTGTTTTCGGCTGCCATGTGTTCTTCTTCCTTGAAGAATTCGGTCAGGTCCTCTAAAGAGAGTTGTGCTTTGGCTTCTCTTAGCTTTCTCTTCAGGGTCCTCTCAGGTTCAGGGTCAGCTTCAACAAGAATGCCTTTGTCTCTGCTCCTGCTCATATGAAAGAGAAGAGAAAAAGAAAATGTGGAATCCTCTATGTCACAGTATAGAGATTCCTTGGAATGTCAGAGGAAAAGAGAAATAGAAAGAAGAAGGTAGAAGAATTCGAACTTGTTTAGTTAGAGTTCGAATTGTGCATTAAGAAGGAGTAGTACTCCATAAGTAGAAGGATGTGAGAAGGAGGGAAGTGGATTTTCGAAAATTCAATTAAAAGATTTTGAAATTAGAAGTCAAAAAGATTTGATTGAAAACTATTTTGAAAAAGATGAGGTTAAAAAGATTTAATTGAAAAGTTATGGTTTTAAAAAGATGTGATTGAGAAGATATGATTTGAAAACAATTTTAAAAGATATGATTTGAAAACAATTTGAAAAGATATGATTTGAAAATTAATGACTTGCCTAACAAGAAAAGATATGATTCAAACATAAAACCTTTCTTAATAGAAAAGGCAAAAAATGTTCAATCAAATCATTAATTGTTAGTAAGTGTTCATACCCTGACCGAACTCCTCCAAACTCGGTCAAATCATAAAAGGTCCGACCTCGTCCTAAGGCTCACGCCTAAAGGTCGGACCTCGGACGAATAAAGCAAGGGAAGGCCCATCAAAAGGAACCCAGCCCAAACCTAAAGGCCGAAAAGGCCTAGCAAAGGCGGTTCCACAAAGATAGGGATAACACTCCCGAAAGATAAGATAAGATAAGAATATCTTATCCAGGGAAGATCACGGCCAACTACTATAAATACACTGGAGCACCCAGGTATGAGATTCATTCCACATTCTACACTTATCTGCTTGGACCCATGCTAACTTAAGCATCGGAGTGTCATTGCAGGTACAACCACCAATCCACATATCAAGCTCGGGTCCCTGAACCCCCACCTCGGGCTCTCCAGACGACCGAAGCTACACGTTCAGGTAACCCCGGAACATTGGCACCGTTGCCGGGGACCTGGAAGTCATCCCTCTACCATGGCGGACGACCCTCACAATAATGACCGCGCTGAGTCTGAACAAGAGGAAGAAATTGACACCGGAGAACGTCCGGACAGCCCACTGTCCCACGCACTCCAGAGGAAACAAACAGAATCACCAAAGACATCACTCCCAACAAAGATCCACAAAATCCCGAAAAAGAAAGAGCTCGGAAATCTAGAAGCAGTCCAGGCACAACAAAACCGACTGAAAAACTCGAAGAGGACATAAAGAAGCAGAAAAAACTGAACAAGATCTGAGAAGGGAGGCTCGAAGCGCAGAGAATTAGAAGAAAAAACTGCGGAAAATAGAGGCCAACCTGAAAAGACCGAACAGAACGCGCACCACCCCCGAAGGCAACCATGATCCCTTCACGCGAGAGATCATGAAGGAGAAAGGTGCCGCGAAACTTTCAACCACCCGACATGGATCTCTACGACGGCACCACCGATCCAAGTCACCACCTCAGCAACTTCAGAAGCAGATGTACCTAGTCGACGCCTCCGACGCGATTCGGTGCAAAACCTTCCCCACCACTCTCACCAAGGTCAGCATGAAGTGGTTCGACAACCTGCCACCAAGGTCAATCACCAGCTTCGAAGACCTAACCAAAAAATTCCTAA
>NC_080384.1:0-116609 GCF_014773155.1 Arachis stenosperma | reverse complement strand
GAAGTGGTTCGACAACCTGCCACCAAGGTCAATCACCAGCTTCGAGACCTAACCAAAAAATTCCTAACAAGGTTGATGAGCGGATAATTTGTATGCTTTTTGGCATTGTTTTTAGTATGTTTTTAGTATTTTAGTTAGTTTTAGTATATTTTTATTAGTTTTTAATTAAAATTCACTTTTCTGGACTTACTATGAGTTTGTGTGTTTTTCTGTGATTCAGGTATTTCTGACTGAAATTGAGGGTCCTGAGCAAAAATCTGATCCAGAGACTGAAAAGGACTGCAGATGCTGTTGGATTCTGACCTCCCTGCACTCGAAGTGGATTTTCTGGAGCTACAGAAGCCCATTGGCGCGCTCTCAACGGCGTGGAAAGTAGACATCCTGGGCTTTCCAGCAATATAATAGTCCATACTTTGTCCAAGATTTGATGGCCCAAACCCGCGTAGCAATCCGGCCTCAGAAATTCCAGCGTTAAACGCCGGAACTGGATTAAAAGTTGGAGTTAAACGCCCAAATGGCATGAGAACTGGCGTTTAACTCCAGAAAACGTCTCTACACATAAAAGCTTCAATGCTCAGCCCAAGCACACACCAAGTGGGCCCGGAAGTGGATTTTTCTGTCATTTACTCATTTCTGTAAACCTTAGGATACTAGTTATACTTATAGGACCTTTTGACATTGTAATCAAACCTGATGACTCATAACATTTTGTACACGTTTTTCCACAGTATGAGCCTCTAAACCCATGGTTGGGGGGAGGAGCTCTGCTGTGTCTTGATGGATTAATGCAATTACTACTATTCTTATTCAATCATGCTTGCTTCCGTTCTAAGATAACACTTGTTCTTAATCGGATGAATGTGATGATCCGTGACAATCATCATCATTCTCAACCATGAACACGTGCCTGACAAGCACCTCTGTTCTACCTTAGATTGAGTAGTTATCTCTTGGGTTCTTTAATCGGAATCTTCGTGGTATAGGCAGGACCTGATGGCAGCATTCAAGAGAATCCGGAAGGTCTAAACCTTGTCTGTGGTATTCTGAGTAGGATTCAATGATTGAATGACTGTGATGTGCTTCAAACCTGTAACCTACTGGGCGGTAGTGACAGACGCAAAAGAGTGATTCTATTCCGGTAGGGAGGGAACCAAACCGGTGATTGGCGGCACTGTGACAGAGTGCTTTGCATTAGCTTTCACTGCGCGGATGGGAGGTAGCTGCTGACAACAGTGAGACCCTACACGAGCTTGCCATGGAAGGAGACATGCGTGTTGATGAAGAAGACAGTGGGAAAGCAGAGATTCAGAAGATGGAGCATCTCCAAACCTCAACCCATTCTCCATCACTGCAATACAAGTAACCATTACATGTCTTTTGCTTTTTACAATCAATCCTGATAATTTGATATCCTGACTAAGATTACAAAATAACCATAGCTTGCTTCAAGCCGACAATCTCCGTGGGATCGACCCTTGCTCACGCAAGGTATTACTTGGACGACCAGTGCACTTGCTGGTAGTTGTGCGGGATTGCAAAAGTGTTATTGCAATTTCGTGCACCAAGTTTTGGCGCCGTTGCCGGGGATTGTTCGAGTTTGGACAACTGACGGTTTATTTGTTGCTTAGATTAGGACTTTTGTTTTTGTTGGTTTAGAGTCTTTTTAGTTGAGTCAGTTTCATATTCTAAGTTTGGGTGTCATTTGCATGATTTTGTTTTCTTGTGATTTTCGAATTTTGCATGTTCTTAGCCCTTTTGATTCATAAAAGTTCTAAGTTTGGTGTCCTCTTTGTGTTTTTCCTTTAAAATTTTCGAAAAATTAGTGTTTGATTTTCTAAAATTTAAGTTTGGTGTCTTTGTGTGTTTTCTCTTTCCTCTTTTTAAAAAAATCAAATTTTTCATAAAAGTTTTTCAATCATATCTTCTTAATTGCTGTTCTCAAAATCTTTTCTTCATTAATGATTCAGTTCTCAATTTGCTTGATCTTATTTTATTTTTAATTTTCGAATTTTCTTTTATTTTCCTTTTATTTTATTTTATTGATTTTATTTTTCGGTTATTTCAAAAAAAATAATAATAAAAAAAAAAACAAAATTCATCTCTTTGCAATTATTCTCATTTCCCTTTTGTCTATTATGGACTTAAGTGGAATTAATCAGTCCAGAAGGACTCTGGGGTCCTATGCCAACCCCAGTACAGCTGCATATGGGAGTAGCATCAGTGTACCTCCCATCAAAGCAAGCAGCTTTGAGCTAAACCCTCAACTCATTATCATAGTGCAGCAAAATTGCCAGTATTCCGGTCTTCCAGAGGAAGAACCTACTGAGTTTCTGGCACAGTTCTTACAATTGCTGACACAATACATGATAAAGAGGTAGATCAGGATGTCTACAGACTGTTACTGTTTCCGTTTGCTGTAAAAGATCAAGCAAAAAGGTGGTTAAATAACCAACCTACAGCAAGCATAAAGACATGGAAACAGTTATCAGAAAAATTCCTGAATCATTTTTACCCTCCAAAAAGGATGACACAGCTAAGGCTGGACATCCAAGGCTTTAAACAAGAGGATAATGAATCCCTTTATAATGCTGGGAGAGGTATAGAGGTATGCTAAGAAAATGTCCCTCTGAAATGTTTTCAGAGTGGGTACAGTTAGACATTTTCTACTATGGCTCACAGAAAAAGCTCAGATGTCTTTAGATCACTCAGCTGGTGGATCTATACACATGAGGAAGACAATTGAAGAAGCTCAAGAGCTTATAGACATTGTTGCTAGAACCAATACTTATATTCTAGCAAGGAATTCGTTCCACAAGAAGAGGTCATGGCAGTAGTCACTGATCCTGATCCTCAAGAACAGATGAATGAGCTTAATCAACAACTACTCCTGATGACTGAACAGTTAGCAGAATTTAAAGAAATGTCCATGATACTAAGGTTGCTAAACAAGAGCATAGACTGCAGTTGAATCAAGCAAAACAGCAAATATCTAAACAAATAACAGAAGAATGTCAAGCAGTTCAACTGAGGAGTGGGAAAACACTGAATGCCACTGCTCAAAAGAGCAGAAGTCAATTAAGGAACAGTTGACAGAGGATGACCAAGCCACTGTTCAAAATCCCTCTGAGGACAGTAAGAGCCCAGAGAGGAATATTATTGGCGTTCAAACGCCAGAAAGGGGAGGAAAATGGCGTTAAACGCCCATTCCTTGCCCAATATGGCGTTCAAACGCCAGAACAGGGAGGAAAGCTGGCGTTAAACGCCCATTCCCTGCCCAGTTCTGGCGTTCAAACGCCAGAAAAGGGGGAGAAGTTGGCGTTTAACGCCCAAACTTCATCCACTCCTGGCGTTCAAACGCCCCCAGGAGAATCAGACACTGAGAGTGCTGACAGTAATCCCTCTAACAAGGCTTCTTCAACACTCTGTAAGGAATAAACCTGCAGCATCTAAGGTTGAAGAATATCAAGCCAAGATGCCTTATCCTCAGAAACTCCGCAAAGCGGAACAGGATAAGCAATTTGCCCGCTTTGCAGACTATTTAAGGACTCTTGAATAAAGATTCCTTTTGCAGAGGCACTTGAGCAAATACCCTCTTATGCTAAGTTCATGAAAGAGATCTTAAGTCATAAGAAGGATTGGAGAGAAACTGAAAAAAGTATTTCTCACTGAAGAATGCAGTGCAGTCATTCTAAAAAGCTTACCAGAAAAGCTTCAAGATCCTGGAAGCGTTCTGATACCATGCACATTGGAAGGCACTTACACCAAGGTAGCCTTATGTGATCTTGGAGCAAGTATTAACTTAATACTGCATCCACTATCAGAAAGCTTGGGTTGATTGGAGAAGTCAAACCAACCCGGATATGCCTCCAACTTGCTGATGGCTCCATTAAACACCCATCAGGCATAATAGAGGACATGATTGTCAAGGTTGGGCCGTTTGCCTTTCCAACTGACTTTGTGGTGCTGGAAATGGAGAAGCATAAAAATGCAACTCTCATTCTAGGAAGACCTTTCCTAGCAACTGACGAACTCTCATTGATGTACAAAAGGGGAGTAACCTTGAGAGTCAATGAGGATGAGTTCAAGTTGAATGCTGTAAAAGCTATGCAGCATCCAGACACACCAGAGGACTGCATGGGCGCTGACATTATTGACTCTGGTAGAAGAGATCAATATGGCTGAAAGCCTAGAATCAGAACTTGAGAACATCCTCAAGGATGCTCAAACTGATCAGGAAGCGCCAGAGGAGGCAATGGAATTTTCGAAAATTCCTCAGGAGGAAGATAAGCCTCCTAAGCCTGAACTCAAGCCATTACCACCATCCCTGAAATATGCATTCTGGGAGAGGGTGATACTTTTCCAGTGATTATAAGCTGCTTTAAATTCACAGGAAGAGGAAGCACTGATTAAAGTGCTAAGGACACAGACAGCTCTGGGTGGTCCATAAGTGATCTCAAGGGCATTAGCCCAGCCAGATGCATTCACAAGATCCTGTTGGAGATAATGCCAACCAGTGGTTCAACCACAGAGGAGGCTAAATCCTGCCATGAAGGAGGTGCAGAAAGAGGTCACTAAATTACTGGAGGCTGGGATTATTTATCCTATTTTGACAGCCCATGGGTGAGCCCTGTCCAAGTTGTTCCCAAAAAGGGAGGCATGACAGTGGTTCATAATGAAAAAAATGAACTGGTTCCTACAAGGACAGTCACAGGGTGGCGCATGTGTATTGACTACAGAAGGCTCAATACAGCCACCAGAAAGGATCATTTTCCTTTACCATTCATAGACCAAATGCTAGAAAGACTAGCTGGCCATGATATTACTGCTTTTGGATGGCTATTCAGGCTACAACCAAATTGCAGTAGACCCTCAGGACCAAGAGAAGACAGCATTCACCTGCCCTTCAGGCGTGTTTGCCTATAGGAGAATGCCTTTTGGTCTGTGCAATGCACCTGCAACCTTCAGAGGTGCATGCTCTCTATCTTCTCAGATATGTAGAGAAATTTCTGGAAGTCTTCATGGATGACTTTTCAGTATATGGAGACTCATTTAGTCCTGTCTTAACCACCTATCACTTGTCCTGAAAAGATGCCAAGAGACTAACCTGGTTTTAAACTGGGAGAATGTCACTTTATGGTGACTGAAGGAATTGTCCTTGGGCAAAATTTCAAGCAGGGGAATAGAGGTGGATAAGGCAAAGGTGGGAAGTAATTGAAAAATTACCACCACCTGCCAATGTTAAGGCAATCAGAAGCTTTCTGGGGCATGCAGGATTCTACAGAAGGTTTATCAAGGATTTTTCGAAATTGCTAAACCTCTGAGTAACCTGCTAGCTGCTGACACACCATTTGTGTTTGACACACAGTGTTTGCAGGCATTTGAGACCCTGAAAGCTAAGCTGTCACAGCACCAGTCATCTCTGCACCAGATTGGGCATTACCATTTGAATTAATGTGTGATGCCAGTGATCATGCCATTGGTGCAGTGTTGGGACAGAGGCATAACAAACTTCTGCATGTCATTATTATGCCAGCCGTGTTCTAAATGATGCACAGAGAATTACACAACCACAGAAAAGAATTACTTGCAGTGGTCTATGCCATTGACAAGTTAGATCCTACTTAGTGGATCAAAGGTGATTGTGTACACTGACCATGCTGCTCTTAAATACTTACTCACAAAGCAGGATTCAAAACCCAGGCTTATCAGATGGGTGTTGCTTCTGCAAGAGTTTGATATAGAAATAAGAGACAGAAAAGGGACAGAGAACCAAGTGGCAGATCATCTGTCCAGAATAGAGCCAGTAGCTGGGGCGTCCCTCCTTCTACTGAGATCTCTGAGACCTTCCCAGATGAGCAACTCTTTGCCATTCAGGAAGCTCCATGGTTTGCAGACATTGCAAATTATAAAGCTGTGAGGTTCATACCCAAGGAGTACAGTTATGTGCAAAGAAAGAAACTAATTTCAGATGCCAAGTACTACCTTTGGGATGAACCATATCTCTTTAAGAGATGTGCTGACGGAGTGATCCGCAGGTGTATACCCAGAGAAGAAGCACAAAGGATCCTATGCACTGCCATGGATCACAGTATGGAGGACACTTTGGAAGTGAGCGAACAGCACTAAAGTTCTCCAGTGCGGCTTCTATGGCCTACTCTCTATAAAGATTCCCGAGAGTTTGTGCGTAACTGTGACAGTTGCCAAAGAGCTGGTAACCTGCCTCACGGATATGCCATGCCTCAACAAGGGATATTAGAGATAGAGCTGTTTGATGTATGGGGAATTGACTTCATGGGCCATTCCCACATCATACTCAAACACTTACATTCTGGTGGCAGTGGACTATGTATCTAAGTGGGTAGAAGCAATTGCTACACCCACTAATGATACCAATAGTCAGTGGGGGTACTCAGGGGGTACTCATTTCTGCAATAAACAGCTATACTCTGCTATGGTTAGATATGGAATCAGCCATAAAGTGGCAACTCCGTATCATCCACAGACAATGGGCAAGCTGAAGTCTCTAACAGAGAGCTAAAAAGAATCCTGGAACGGACTGTGATGTCCCGAAGAAAGGATTGGGCAAAGAGCTTGGATGATGCTCTGTGGGCATACAGAACAGCATTCAAGACTCCTATAGGCACCTCTCCATACCAATTGGTGTATGGAAAGGCCTGCCATTTGCCTGTGGAACTGGAACATAAAGCCTACTGGGCAACCAGATTCCTAAACATGGATGCACAGTTAGCTGGAGAGAAAAGACTGCTCCAGCTAAATGAGCTAGAGGAGTTCAGACTCATGCCTTTGAAAATGCTAAGATCTATAAGGAAAAGGCAAAGAAGTGGCATGACAAGAGATTGTCAACCAGAGTCTTTGAACCAGGACAAAAAGTTCTGCTCTTCAACTCTAGGCTCAGACTGTTTCCAGGAAAACTCAAATCCCGGTGGAGGGGTCCATATGTGATTACAAAAGTGTCACCATATGGGTATGTTGAGCTTCAGGATATTGATTCTAACAGTAAGTTCATTGTTAATGGACAGAGGATCAAACACTATCTTGAAGGAAATTTTGAGCAGGAATGCTCAAAACTGAGACTTGAGTGATTCTCAGTGAAAGTCCAGCTAAAGACAGTAAAGAAGCGCTTGCTGGGAGGCAACCCAGTCATTAGGAAGTTGTACGATTAGTTCTTACAGAGGCAAGTATCAAAAATGAAGGAATTCACAGAGTTACAGAAGGATTCAGCTCAAAAAGCAGAGAAAATGAGCTTACTGGCGAAAAAAACGCCAGTAAGGGGCATTTTGGGCGTTAAACGCCAGAATGGGCACCATTCTGGGCGTTTAACGCCAGTAATGGTACCATTCTGGGCGTTAAACGCCAGAATGGGCACCATTCTGGGCGTTTAACGCCAGGTGTGCAGCATCACTGGGCGTTCAGAAAAACGCCAGTGAGGAAGGTTTTCTGGCGTTTAACGCCAGCCAGGGTACCTGGCTGGGCGTTAAACGCCCAAAAGGGGCAACAAATGGGCGTTAAACGCCAGAATGGGTGCCATTCTGGGCGTTTAACGCCAGCTTGGTGGGGGGACCACATTTTTGTTTTCAACTCAGATTTTCTCAAACTTTCCTTTTCTCACCCATACTTTTCTACAAAATCACACTTCAATCATTCATTATTCACTTTCAAATCTTCAAAAATCAAAACAATTTTTCAAATCTATTTCAAAATAATCCCAAATCTTCTTCAAAAACTCACCCTTTTCTCAAAAATCTTTCATATCTTTTCAAATTTCCTTTCAAATCTCTCTTTGTTTTCGAAATTCTCCTCCCCCCACTCTACAAATGAACGTTCCTCACCCTCCTTCCTCACACCATTCGAATTTCTCTCCCTCTCTCTCTCTCTCTTATTTCTTTTCTTTTTGCTTGAGGACAAGCAAAACCTCTAAGTTTGGTGTGCTTTTCCGTGATCACTAAGCCAAGATTCATCAATATCATGGCTCCCAAGGGAAAACAAACCAACTCAAGAGGAAGGAAAGAGACCAATCCAAAGAATCTTTGGAATGAAGAGAAGTTTTTAACCAAAGAACATGAGGACCATTATCACAAAATAATGGGACTGAGGTCAGTGATCCCGGAAGTTAAATTTGATCTGAAAGAAGATGAATATCCGGAGATCCAAGAGCAAATTCGAAACAGAGGTTGGGAAGTTCTGACCAATCCTGAGACAAAGGTTGGAAGGAACATGGTTCAGGAATTCTACTCAAATCTGTGGCTCACAGATAAGCAAAGAATGACTGGAACCGCTTTTCCTACCCACAGAACCATGGTCAGAGGGAAAGTTATGTACTTCCATCTGGACAAAATAAGAGAAATCTTCAAGTTACCTCAACTACAAGATGATCCTGATTCCTTCAATAGGAGGATGGTGAGAGTAGATAAGGGGTTGGATCAAGTTCTAGAGGACATATGCCTCCCTGGAACTAAGTGGATAACCAATTCTAAGGGTGTCCCAAACCAACTCAAGAGGGGAGACCTCAAGCCAATTGCAAGAGGTTGGCTAGACTTTATTGGGCGTTCCATATTGCCCACTAGCAACCGTTCTGAGGTCACCATCAAGAGAGCAGTGATGATTCACTGTATTATGCTTGGAAAAGCAGTGGAGGTGCATCATGTGATTGCTTGTGAGATCTACACAATTGCAAACAAGAATTCCACTGAAGCCAAGCTGGCCTACCCAAGCTTGATCTCCTTGCTCTGTAAAGAGGCTGGGGTAAAGATGGGAGTAGATGAGTTCATACCCATTGAACACCCAATCACCAAGAAGTCAATGGAAGGACAAGTGCAAGACAACTCCATCAAAAGGAGGGCGCGTGAGTTCCTCCCTGAATTCCCTGAAATTGGCTACTGGGCCAGCTAGAAGCATCCATCAACAAGCTGCAAGAGACTATGGAGCAACTGAAGGAAGAACAGCAGAATCAGAACTGCATGATCTGCAATTGCTGAAGGAACAAGAGAAGCAGGGGCGTGATATCAAGGAACTGAAACGCCAAAAGCTCTCTCTCAAGCTGGGGGAGCATCCACTTCTCAAAATCAAGGTTGTTGAGTCCTAACTCTGTGAAACCTCTATCATTAGAGGCCTCTGTTTTTCGTTTTTTTTTATCTCTTTCCTTTATTTTAGTCTCATCTTATATCTATAATTGAGTCTTGTTCTTAATTAATAAAATTAATAAAGTTTATGCCTTAAAGCTATGAATGTCCTATGAATCCATCACCTCTCTTAAAAGAAAAATGCTTTAATCACAAAAGAACAAGAAGTACAGGATTCCGAAATTTATCTCTGAAACTAGTTGAATTAGTTTGATGTGGTGGCAATACTTTTTGTTTTCTGAATGAATGCTTGAACAGTGCATATGTCTTTTGAATTTGTTGTTTTAAGAATGTTAAAATTGTTGGCTCTTGAAAGAATGAGGAGAAAGAGAACTGTTATTGAGGATCTGAAAAATCATCAAATTGATTCTTGAAGCAAGAAAAGCAGTGAAAAAAAAAAAATATATTTTTCGAAAAAAAAGGGGAAAGAAAAAGAAAAAGAAAAGAAAAGAAAAAAAAAAGAGAAGGAAATAGAGTTGTGATCCAAAGCAACAAGAGTGTGCTTAAGAACCCTGGACACCTCTAATTGGGGACTTTAGCAAAGCTGAGTCACAATCTAAAAAGGTTCACCCAATTATGTGTCTGTGGCATGTATGTATCCGGTGGTAATACTGGAAGACAGAGTGCTTTGGGCCACAGCCAAGACTCATACACTGGCTATGTTCAAGAATCAATGTACTTCACTAAGAGAATCAATAACACTATCTGAGTTCTGAGTTCTTATAGATGCCAATCATTCTGAACTTCAAAGGATAGAGTGAGATGCCAAAACTGTTCGGAGGCAAAAAGCTACTAGTCCCGCTCATCTAATTGGAGCTGTGTTTCTTTGATATTTTGGAATCTATAGTATATCTCTTCTTTTTATCCTATTTTGATTTTCAGTTGCTTGGGGACAAGCAACAATTTAAGTTTGGTGTTGTGATGAGCGGATAATTTGTATGCTTTTGGCATTGTTTTTAGTATGTTTTTAGTATCTTTTAGTTAGTTTTTAGTATATTTTATTAGTTTTAATTAAAATTCACTTTTCTGGACTTTACTATGAGTTTGTGTGTTTTCTGTGATTTCAGGTATTTTCTGACTGAAATTGAGGGTCCTGAGCAAAAATCTGATCCAGAGACTGAAAAGGACTGCAGATGCTGTTGGATTCTGACCTCCCTGCACTCGAAGTGGATTTTCTGGAGCTACAGAAGCCCAATTGGCGCGCTCTCAACGGCGTTGGAAAGTAGACATCCTGGGCTTTCCAGCAATATATAATAGTCCATACTTTGTCCAAGATTTGATGGCCCAAACCCGCGTAGCAATCCGGCCTCAGAAATTCCAGCGTTAAACGCCGGAACTGGATTAAAAGTTGGAGTTAAACGCCCAAACTGGCATGAGAACTGGCGTTTAACTCCAGAAAACGTCTCTACACATAAAAGCTTCAATGCTCAGCCCAAGCACACCAAGTGGGCCCGGAAGTGGATTTTTCTGTCATTTACTCATTTCTGTAAACCTTAGGATACTAGTTACTACTTATAGACCTTTTGACATTGTAATCAAAACCTGATGACCTCATAACATTTTGTACACGTTTCTTCCACAGTATGAGCCTCTAAACCCCATGGTTGGGGGTGAGGAGCTCTGCTGTGTCTTGATGGATTAATGCAATTACTACTATTTCTTATTCAATCATGCTTGCTTCCGTTCTAAGATAACACTTGTTCTTAATCCGGATGAATGTGATGATCCGTGACAATCATCATCATTCTCAACCATGAACACGTGCCTGACAAGCACCTCTGTTCTACCTTAGATTGAGTAGTTATCTCTTGGGTTCTTTAATCGGAATCTTCGTGGTATAGGCAGGACCTGATGGCAGCATTCAAGAGAATCCGGAAGGTCTAAACCTTGTCTGTGGTATTCTGAGTAGGATTCAATGATTGAATGACTGTGATGTGCTTCAAACCTGTAACCTACTGGGCGTTAGTGACAGACGCAAAAGAGTGATTCTATTCCGGTAGGGGAGGGAACCAAACCGGTGATTGGCGGCACTGTGACAGAGTGCTTTGCATTAGCTTTCACTGCGCGGATGGGAGGTAGCTGCTGACAACAGTGAGACCCTACACGAGCTTGCCATGGAAGGAGACATGCGTGTTTGATGAAGAAGACAGTGGGAAAGCAGAGATTCAGAAGATGGAGCATCTCCAAACCTCAACCCATTCTCCATCACTGCAATACAAGTAACCATTACATGTTCTTTTGCTTTTTACAATCAATCCTGATAATTTCTGATATCCTGACTAAGATTTACAAAATAACCATAGCTTGCTTCAAGCCGACAATCTCCGTGGGATCGACCCTTGCTCACGCAAGGTATTACTTGGACGACCCAGTGCACTTGCTGGTTAGTTGTGCGGGATTGCAAAAGTGTTATTGCAATTTCGTGCACCAGTTCTCTATTCAAAAGGACAAGACAAAACATGCCCCCAGTCTACTCGGGATCAAGCAAGGAAACCAAGAAACTCTCCGAGAATACATGGAGCGATTCAACAAAGCTTGCCTGGACATACAACACTTGCCCACTGAAGCAGCCATCATGGCACTAGCAAACGGCCTAAAAGAGGGACCGTTTAGCCAATCCCTATCCAAACGCTACCCGACCTCCCTATACGAGGTGCAGGAGCGGGCAGAAAAATATATCAACATGGAGGAAACCTCCCAGCTAAGAGACTCTTCTAGGAAGGAATTAACCTACCCCCTCCGAGATCGGGATCGGGAACAGAAGAAAAAAGAAGACCCCAACTCGGACAAGCCACGGAAGTACCATAACTACACCCCTCTCCGAGTCTCCCTGGTAGACGTCTACAGAGAAGTATGCCACACCAAAAAGATCCCACCGCCCCGACCGCTAAAACACAAAAGAGCGGGAAGAGATCGGTCCGAATACTGTGAATACCACAAGCTCTACGGTCATTCTACTAACGACTGCTACGACCTAAAAAATGTTATAGAAAAGCTGGCCAGAGAAGGAAAACTCGACAGATACATAGCAGAGAAAGGAGAAGAGACCAGGAAGAGAAGGCGGGGAGATAACGAAGGTCGGGCCGAACAAACCCCGCGAACCCCTGAAAGACACGTTCACATGATAAATGGAGGTTTTGCAGGCGGAGGAACATCCAGATCCTCGCGAAAAAGACACCTCAAAGAAGTCTATCATGTCCGAGAAGACAGCCCCCTGCCCGAGTTACCTACTATCTCATTTACCCGAGAAGATGCTCAAGGGATAATTCCCGGGCACAACGATCCAATGGTAGTCACCATTATCCTAGCAAACGCCAACTTACATCGAACCCTGATTGACCAGGGAAGCTCAGCAGATATCTTGTTCAAAACGGCGTTCGACAAGCTCGGACTTGAAGAAAAAGAACTAAAGGCCTATCCCACCGACCTATTTGGGCTAGGGGATACCCCGATCCATCCCTTAGGATACATCCCGCTACACACTACCTTTGGAAGAGGCGAGCAATCTAAAACATTAAGCATCGACTACATTGTAGTCGACGCCACTTCGGCATACAATGCCCTCATTGGGCGACCAACCCTAAACAGACTGGCAGCTATAGTCTCGACCCCACACCTCTGTATGAAGTTCCCTACCGCAAAAGGAATCGCTACCCTAAAAGGCGACCAAAAACTAACGCGGCGATGCTACAACGAAAGCCTGAGCCTAAAAGGGAAAGAGGTCAACACGATAGAACTCGGACGAGTGCAGTCCCGAGAAGATCTTCGACCACAACCAGAGGGAGAGACCGAAAAAGTCCAGATTGGGAACACACCTGAAAAAATAACAAACATAGGAGCGAACCTCAAAACGGGCCTAAAAGAGGAACTCATAACCCTCTTAAAGGAGAATTCCGACCTCTTCGCCTGGAAAGCCTCCGACATGCCAGGCATAAGCCCCGACCTGATGTGCCATAAACTATCAGTATACCCGGGATCCAGACCTGTCCAACAAAGACGCCGGAAGCTCGGACCCGAGCGCATGCAAGCCATAGAAGAACAAGTACAAGCACTGCTAGATGCAGGGTTCATTAGGGAAGTAAAATACCCCCTATGGCTCGCAAACGTGGTCCTGGTAAAAAAGCCTAACGGAAAATGGAGGATGTGCGTCGATTACACGGATCTCAACAAAGCCTGCCCCAAAGACCCATATCCACTACCAAACATCGACGCCTTAGTAGACGCAGCCTCAGGCTACAGATATCTCTCCTTCATGGACGCATACTCGGGATACAATCAAATCCCGATGTACGGACCCGACCAAGAAAAGACCTCGTTCATAACCCCAAAGGCAAACTACTGCTACGTAGTAATGCCCTTCGGGCTGAAGAACGCAGGGGCAACCTACCAGAGGCTAATGAACAAAGTGTTCTCAGAGCACATCGGACTACAGCTAGAGGTGTACGTCGACGACATGCTGGTAAAGACACAAGAAGACAGAAACTTACTGACCGACCTCACCAGCGTCTTCGGCACCCTCAAAAAACACAACATGAGACTTAACCCGACAAAGTGCACCTTCGCCGCAGAAGCCGGAAAGTTCTTAGGCTTCATGCTGACTCAAAGGGGCATCGAGGCGAACCCGGACAAATGCCAAGCAATACTCAATATGAAGAGCCCGACGTGTGTCAAAGAAGTACAACAACTGAATGGAAGGCTAGCCGCCCTATCAAGATTCTTGGCAGGATCAGCGATAAAATCACTACCTCTCTACTCGCTCCTAAAGAAAGGGAAACCCTTCTCATGGACCCGGAGTGCGAAAAAGCCTTCCAAGAATTCAAGGAATTCCTCGGGCAGCCACCAATCCTAACCCGACCTTTAAAAGGAGAAGAACTCGTACTATACCTCTCGGTTGGAAATCGAGCAGTCGCTTCAGCGTTAATACGAGAAAATGACCAAGGACAACGCCCCATATACTTTGTAAGCAAAGCACTACAAGGGGCCGAATTAAACTATCAGAAGATAGAAAAATTCGCCTACGCCCTAGTGTTCACAGCTCGGAGGCTCCGTCCCTACTTTCAAGCCCACACCATCAAAGTCCGGACAAACCAACCCATGAGACACATCCTGCAAAAAACAGACCTGGCAGGACGAATACTACAATGGGCGGTGGAACTGTCCGAGTTCGACCTCCACTATGAAGCCCGAACTGCCATAAAATCTCAATATCTAGCCGACTTCATCGCAGAATACACTGAGACCCCTGGAACCCCACTCTCATGGAACCTGTATGTCGACGGGTCCTCAAATAAAACAGGAAGCGGAGTCGGGGTTATACTCGAAAGCGACCAAGGAACACGGATAGAACTATCCCTAAAATTCGAGTTCCAGGCTTCGAACAACCAAGCCGAATATGAGGCCCTACTAGCAGGTCTAAAGTTAGCCGAAGAGGTTGGAGCCCAGAAAATCACGATCTTCAGCGACTCCCAGGTCGTCACATCACAAGTAAATGGAAGCTACCAGGCCAAAGACCCAACTATGAAGAAATACCTGGACCAAACGCAGGCACAGTTACGCCACTTTTCAGAAATACAGATCCAGCACATACCTCGGGAACAAAACGCCCGGGCAGACGCCCTCTCAAAGCTTGCCAGCACCAAGCCCGGAGGCAACAACAGAAGTCTCCTCCAGGAAACCTTACAATCTCCCTCCGTGATAAGAGAGGAAGAAACGCTAAATATATCTGACCAACAGCAAGGATGGATGACCCTCATACTCAGCTACCTGAAGTCGGGTACTCTCCCCGCCGAAAGAAAAGAAGCTAAAAGACTCACGAAAGACGCCCAGAATTATACGCTAATTCACGACGTATTATACAGAAGAGGATTCGCAAACCCCCTCCTCAGGTGCATCCCGACCTCAGAAACAAAGAACGTCCTCGAAGAAGTCCACGGAGGCATGTGTGGGAACCATCTCGGAGCTCGGGCATTATCCAAAAAAGTAGTCCGAGCCGGGTTCTACTGGCCGACCTTGCAAAGAGACGCAACGGAATTTGTGAAAATATGCCCCCCTGCCAAAAACACGCCAATTTTCACAAGGCACCACCCGAAGACCTTATCAGCATCACCGCACCATGGCCCTTCGCAAAATGGGGACTTGACCTACTCGGCCCGTTCCCCCAAGGACCGGGGCAAGTCAAATACCTCATAGTAGGGGTCGACTACTTCACAAAGTGGATCGAAGCTGAACCCTTAGCCACCATTACGGCTCAGAAAAGTCGCAAATTCCTATACAAGAACATTGTCACAAGGTTCGGGGTCCCCTACTCCATCACAACAGACAATGGAACACAGTTCACAGACACAAGTTTCCAGAACTTGGTGGCCGAACTAAAAATCAAACAGCAATTCACCTCAGTCGAACACCCACAAGCCAATGGACAAGCAGAGGCTGCAAATAAAGTTATCTTGGCCGGGTTAAAACGGAGACTCCAAGAAGCCAAAGGGGCATGGGCCGAAGAGCTCCCCCAGGTGCTATGGGCATATCGGACAACTCCACACTCTACAACGGGAGAATCACCATTCCGACTAGCCTACGGGATGGAGGCAATGATTCCTATCGAAATAGAGGAAGGGTCACCTAGAACCATCTTCTACAACGAAAAAGGTAACCCGCAGGCACAAAGGGAAGAACTCGACCTCCTCCCCGAGGTCCGAGAAAGAGCCCGAATCCAAGAAGAAGCCTTAAAATGGCGAACGGCACTCAGATACAATCAGAAAGTAATAAAGCGAAGCTTCTCCATTCACGACCTGATTCTAATCCGAAATGACATCGGAACACAAAAGTCGGGAGAAGGAAAGCTAGCTGCAAATTGGAAAGGACCCTACAAAGTAACAGAAGTCTTAGGGACAGGCTACTACAAAGTATCCGACCTAGAAGGCAATGAGCTGCCCAGGGCCTGGCACGCCTGCAATCTAAGACGGTACTACAGCTAGAAAAATTTAACCCGAGGTGTACTCTTTTTCCTTACAAGGGTTTTTTAATGAGACACCCGGTTAAATAAAGACACCCGACCTAGCCAAGGGTAAACACTCTGTAAATATTCCTTCTTTTTTAATACTAATCAAATTTTTCTATTTTCTTTTCTCCTTCCTCATAAATGAAACAAGTCCTAGAAAGTACCCCGCCAAGGCGCATTAATTTATGCTCGGCAAAACGCAAAAAATCATTTGCCAAGAGACCACACAAGGTCGGCAAAGATAAAGCGACGAGGTTCAAATTAATGTGAGAAGTTATAATGCAACTCTGAAAAGGCTCAAAAAGCCAAATAAAAAGAGATTACAAAAATAACTTAAAAGGCCGACCAAACAAGGTCGGACCCAACAAAGGGAGGTACTCGAACGCCCGAGGTCCGAGAAAAAGCCCGGATCCAAGAAAGAAGCCTTAGAAACGGCAAAAGCCAAGATTTCGAAAACGCTTACTAAAAAGTTGTTATCCAAAAACAACTAAAAAAGTACAAGCGAAGAAACGAAATCGAAGGAAAGGATAAAACGAAGTTTCGAAAACGCTTACTAAAAAAGTTGTTATCCAAAAACAACTAAAAAAGTACAAGCGAAGAAACGAAATCGAAGGAAAGGATAAAACGAAGTTTCGAAAATGCTTACTAAAAAAGTTGTTATCCAAAAACAACTAAAAAAGTACAAGCGAAGAAACGAAATCGAAGGAAAGGATAAAAACGAAGTTTCAAAGCGCTAGCTAAAAAGTTGTTATCCAAAAAACAACTAAAAAGCATAAAAGCGGAACAAAAAGTCAAAGCAAAACACCGCATAATAAGCTAAAAAGTTACTACAAGTAGCTAATAGCAAAAAAGCGTCCAAAGCGTTCACAGAAACCATCCAAAAACAAAAGAGCCCACAGGCCGGGCAAAGAACCAAAAATAAAAGATTACAGAGGATCAAGGTCCTTTCCGGATTCCACATCGGTAGAAGGCTGCGGAGGAAGAACCATAGAAATCGGGACAGCCTTGACAGCACCATCATCTCGGTTTGAAACCTCCACACCAGATCCATCCCCGGCCAAAGGTGAAGTCGGGTTCGCAACCGGAACATTAAGGTCGGACACCGGAACCTCATCCTCGTTGGGAGCAGGAACAATCTTTCCCTCCACAACAACGTTATCCGTACTAAACAAACTCAGATCCAGGTCAGGAGCAAGAACCCGGACCTGACCCTTCAAATTTCCAAACATAGCATCCATACCCTTGGCCACATGACCCTCTAGCTCGTAAAAATCATCCCGAGCAGATTGCAACTTCTCCTTTGTCTCCACAAGCTCGGCGTATACCCGAGTATAATTCTCCGTCGCCGCCTTCGCCATCTCCTCAGATGCTTTCGCTGCCGCCACAGCCGCGGTAGCTTTAGCTTTCTCTTTCTCCAGAGAGGCCTCCAGCTCAGTAATCCTAGCAGCCTTCAGCTCACTAATCCTCTCAAACTCAGACTGAGCCTTCTCAAGTCGGGAACTGGTCGCACCAATGGGGGATTTCTTGAACTCCCGGGCAATAGCAGCATGAAGACTGGCCATCCGAACACAACTCCGCGCCATATACTGAAAATGGTGCTCCAAAGACACGTCATCAGTAGAAATAAAAGTCTGAGGGAGAATATGCTGTTCAATCCAACCAAGAGCATCGAAATCCTTATCGTTAAAACCCGCAAGCTCTTGAGAGGTCTTCTGCTTCTTGGGAGGAGGACCCGAGAACGGGGGAGGAGAAGAGGTAGCAGGCCCGGAGGTCGGAGGGTCTTGATTTATAGCTCGGAACTGGGGAGTCGGAATAGTCTTCGACCGAGTCTGAACACCCACGGTAGTCTTCTGCGGAGAAGATCGGGCAGAAGCCTCCCCAGCCTCGATATTTCGAGCAGCCACAGACTTCTTCGTCCGACGAAGGAACTTCATGGAATCCGCCTGAGAAGACATCTCTGCAGAAATAAAAAGAAAAGGATTACCACAACAGAAATTCCACCAAAGACAAGCAAAACCAATATACTGAAAAAGAAGAATCTCGGAGAGGTCGGGAAACTACCTAACTCGGAACGGAGAAGGCTTGGATCCCCCAACATTTTCTTCGTATCCAAGTGAGGTGCCCGACCCCATAAACTGCTCACCACACCCACAAAAGCCTGCTCAACCTCATCTAGACTCTCAAAAGTATACTTAGCAGACACTACGTTCTCCTGCCAACAAAGAGGAAAAGAAGGCTCCCCACTCTCATCCAGAAAGAAAGGTCGGCCGTCTCCAGTAGCCCGGACCTTGAAATAAAAGTTCTTGAAATCATGAAAGGACTCATCATAAAGGGTACAAAACTTCCTTCCCTGGTTAGCCCTAAAAGAGACCCAAGACACCTTCCCTCCACCCGACCCCGGCTTCGTCAACACAAACAAGTAGGAAAAAAGAGAAATAGAGGGAGCGACGCTCAAAAACTGACACAAAAGTTGAAACAGCTTTAAAAACGCCCAAGAATTTGGATGGAGCTGCGTAGGGGCAAGGTTACATGACCACAACACCTCGGACTCCAGGTCGGTAAAAGGAAGTCGGACACTCAGCTTAGAGAAAAAACAATCATAAGCATAAAAGAAGAGCTTCTCGGAACTATCTAAAGGCGGAAAGCAAACTCTCTCCTCGGAATCCGGGGCTACTAGTTCATAATCCCTCTCAGACTCTCTATTCTCACATATGCTACAGTGCCTACGGAACCTAGCCAAATATTCAGAATCTACCACAGAAGGGACTTTTAGAGGAAGAGGGTCTACCCAACCAAGACCACTTGGAATCTTGGTCGACATCGCCTGAAGAACCTTTCGAGACATAAAACTCTTACCTACAAAGAAGAAATACAACAGCAAGCAAAAATCACATAAAGCAGACAGTGAAAAACCCGTTCAGCCAAGCAAGAAACAAAAACCCAACAAAGAAAATGCGGCAACCCGGAACAAAGTACCAGAAAAACAAAAAGAGCCCCCCCATATGCAAACAAAGCAATGGCGGCGCCTCTTTTCGGGGCAACCCAGGCATAAAGAAAAAGAAACAAACAAGAGCCACACAAAGAACAGAAGCATATGATCACAAGAAAATAGAAACAGGAGAACAAACCTGGAAGAAAGAAAACGAAGGCGAAGAGCTCCGAAGCAAGGAGAACGAAGCGGCGGCGCAGAGGAAACCCCGGAAAGACACACGGAAAGATTCGGGGAAGAAGAAACAAAGAAAGAGAAGCGGTGCTCGAAAAAGGAGATGGCGAAACTTAGAAAAACAGGAAAGGAACAGAATAAACGAAGAAAAAGGAAGGGAGCAAATAAATAATGCCTTCACAGAGCCCGAACGGAAATCGAGGAGAAACGGTAAAATGCAATAAATACAGAAACGGCCATTTTTGAATTTTGAAAAACTACTGTGCCCGAGCTCGACCTCCCGAAAAGGACGAACTCGGGCAGGGGCACTGTTCATACCCTGACCGAACTCCTCCAAACTCGGTCAAATCATAAAAGGTCCGACCTCGTCCTAAGGCTCACGCCTAAAGGTCGGACCTCGGACGAATAAAGCAAGGGAAGGCCCATCAAAAGGAACCCAGCCCAAACCTAAAGGCCGAAAAGGCCTAGCAAAGGCGGTTCCACAAAGATAGGGATAACACTCCCGAAAGATAAGATAAGATAAGAATATCTTATCCAGGGAAGATCACGGCCAACTACTATAAATACACTGGAGCACCCAGGTATGAGATTCATTCCACATTCTACACTTATCTGCTTGGACCCATGCTAACTTAAGCATCGGAGTGTCATTGCAGGTACAACCACCAACCACTCCACATATCAAGCTCGGGTCCCTGAACCCCCACCTCGGGCCTCTCCAGACGACCGAGCTACACGTTTCAGGTAACCCCCGGAACAGTAAGTATCTTTGAAAAAGGAAAGAAATTGATTTTGAAAACATTTGATTGAAAAGATATGATTTGAAAAAGATTTGGTTTTGAAAAACTTTGAAAACTTGAAAAAAAAATGATTTTGAAAACAAAATCTTCCTCCTAGCACCATCCTGGCGTTAAACGCCCAGAATGGTATACATTCTGGCGTTTAACGCCCAAAATGCTACCTCTTTGGGCGTTAAACGCCCAACCAGGTACCCTGGCTGGCGTTTAAACGCCAGTCTGCCTTCTTCACTGGGCATTTTTGAATGCTCAGCTTTTTCTGTATAATTCCTCTGCAGTATGTTCTGAATCTTCAATTCTTTGTATCATTGACTTGAGAAGACACAAATTAAAAATATTTTTGGATTTTTAATAATCAAAATGCAGCAGGAATCAATTAACAATGCATGCAAGACACCAAACTTAGCAGTTTGTGTACTACTGACACTATATGAGACACATAAATACTCAAGCCAAAAGAATTCAAAGATCAGAGTAAGAAATCATCAAGAATTACTTGAAGATCCTTAAGACACATGAATGAATGCATGTAATTGACACCAAACTTAAGATGAGACACTAGACTTAAACAAGAAAAAGAAGAAATAGAAAATATTTGATGTTTCTTGTTTCTTGGAAAAAAAAATATTTTTGGTTTTTATGATTTTCTAAGTTTTTTTTTTCGAAGATTAAGTGGGAAAAGGTATCAAAATTCTTAATGAGAATTCCAGGAATCAGTGCAATGCTAGTCTAAGACTCCGGTCCAAGAATTAGACATGGCTTCACAGCCAGCCAAGCTTTCAAAGAAAGCTTCGGTCCAAAACACTAGACATGACCAAAGGTCAGCCAAGCCTTAGCAGATCACTGCTCCAAGAGCAAAATTGATGAGAATCAACACGCTCCTGTGGTGATAAGTTGAAACCTCGGTCCAATCAGATTAGACATGGCTTCTCAGCCAGCCAGATTTCAACAAATCATCATGAAACTCTAGAATTTATCTTCAAGAATTTCGAAAAAAATAAATACCTAATCTAAGCAACAAGATGAACCGTCAGTTGTCCAAACTAGAACAATCCCCGGCATTGTTACCAAAAGCTTGCTCAAAACTTGAACAATCCCCGGCAACGGCGCCAAAAACTTGGTGCGCGAAATTGTGAACAATACTTTTCACAACTCTCATAATCCCTGGTCATGAACTCCAAAAACTTGGTGGTTCAATTCCATGGCATTACACAACTTCGCACAACTAACCAGCAAGTGCACTGGGTCGTCCAAGTAATACCTTACGTGAGTAAGGGTCGATCCCACGGAGATTGTTAGCATTGAAGCAAGCTATGGTCATCTTGTAAATCTTAGTCAGGCAAACTCAAATATATATGATGATGAACGAAAATAATATAAAAGATAAAGATAGTGATACTTATGTATATCATTGGTGTAAGAGCTTCAGACAAGTGTATGAAGATGCCTTCCCTTCCGTCTCTCTGCTTTCCTACTGCCTTCATCCAATCCTTTCTTACTCCTTTCCATGGCAAGCTCGTGTAGGGTTTCACTGTTGTCAGCAGCTACCTCCCATCCGCGCAGTGAAAGCTAATGCACGCACTCTGTCACAGTACTGCCAATCACCGGTTTGGTTCCCTCCCCTACCGGAATAGAATCACTCTTTTGCGTCTGTCACTAACGCCCAGTAGGTTACAGATTTGAAGCACGTCACAGTCATTCAATCATTGAATCCTACTCAGAATACCACAGACAAGGTTAGACCTTCTGGATTCTCTTGAATGCTGCCATCAGTTCTTGCCTATACCACGAAGACTCTGATCTCACGGAATGGTTGGCTCGTTTGTCAGGCGAGCACTCGGTTGTCAGGCGATCAACCATGCATCGTGCAATCAGGAATCCAAGAGATATTCACTAAGCCTCAGATGCTTGTAGAACAAGAATGGTTGTCAGTCACCTTGTTCATGGGTGAGAATGGTGATGGGCGTCAATCATCACCTTCATCATGTTGAAGAACAAGTGATATCTTGGACAAAGAACAAGCGGAATTGAATGGAAGAACAATAGTAATTGCATTAATACTCGAGGTACAGCAGAGCTCCACACCTTAATCTATGGTGTGTAGAAACTCCACCGTTGAAAATACATAAGCATAAGGTCTAGGCATGGCCGAATGGCCAGCCTCCCAAAGGTCTAAGATAGCATAAAACAAAGATAGCTACCAAAAGTCTCAGATGTCCTCTATACACTAGTAAAAGGTCCTACTTATAGAAAACTAGTACATAGATGAGTAAATGACATAAAAATCCACTTTCGGGCCCACTTGGTGTGTGATTGGGCTGAGCAATGAAGCATTTTCGTGTAGAGACTCTCCTTGGAGTTAAACGCCAGCTTTAGTGCCAGTTTGGGCGTTTAACTCCCAATTAGGTGCCAGTTCCGGCGTTTAACGCTGGAATTTCTTGAGGTGACTTTGAACGCCGGTTTGGGCCATCAAATCTTGGGCAAAGTATGGACTATTATATATTGCTGGAAAGCCCAGGATGTCTATTTTCCAACGCCATTGAGAGCGCGCCAATTGGGCTTCTGTAGCTCCAGAAAATCCACTTCGAGTGCAGGGAGGTCAGAATCCAACAGCATCTGCAGTCCTTTTGAGTCTCTGGATCAGATTTTTGCTCAGGTCCCTCAATTTCAGCCAGAAAATATCTGAAATCACAGAAAAACACACAAACTCATAGTAAAGTCCAGAAAAGTGAAATTTAATTAAAAACTAATAAAAATATACTAAAAACTAACTAGATCATACTAAAAATATACTAAAAACAATGCCAAAAAGTATACAAATTATCCGCTCATCAGGTGTGCCACTTATTTTTCTATGCAATTCATTCAAGCAACACTACTTGTCTGCATAATCATAATGCCTCTGCAGTTTTATTTTTTTCTTTTAATTTGACACTTTTTCATTCTACTTTCTTTAGTCATTTTTCTGTTTGCTTTCATTTTAGTTTGCTTATTTACTGTGTTTGTTAATACATTACCAAGAGAGCTTTATTCATGACAGATTATTGGCTTGGTGATTATCTTTAACATACAACAGTTTCATTTAGTTTTGTTTTAAATAAAATTGACATATGATTGCATTCTAAGTTTGGTGTTGCTATGCAACAAAATTTGGTTCCAATATCTATTAGATACTTGCATCAATTCCAAGTGAAAGTGTCACACTAAGTTTGGTGTGCCACTTATTCTTTATGCAAAGTATTGTGCACACCTTCTTATGCTTGCAATCAAATGTCGCTGTCTCTTGTGCCTTGATTGTTATTTTTCATTTTTGCTTGCTTAAAACACATGTGCTACTAACATTTCATTGTGTAAGACATTCATGATCCATCTTAGCCCCATAGCCATTGTTCTAATTGTTGCTTGAGGATGAGCAAGCACTCTAAGTTGGCAAGGGAAAGGGAAGAATTGGAGAAAAAGGACAATAATAATGAAGATGGACTACAAGGTTGTAAAGTTCCTTTTCCTCTCATTTATTTCCAACACTTTAAATTGCATGATTGTCTTTATATTTTCTGTATACATGTGTGGTATGACTAAGCATAGCTTGAATTTTATTTGAAATATGTTGTTGTGACATTATGATTACCAACTTGAGTTTTGTGAATTCAAAAGCAAAAAAAAGCATCATGATCATAAACAAACAAGGAATTAAAGAAGAATTTAGCATGTGCATACAAGTATTGGAAAGCTAGTATGATTAATTGTTGCTCAATTGCATTGGATTTTATTTAATTGAAGTTTTTCATCTAGTACATTTTGTGAAATCTTTTGAAATCATGAAAACCTTGAAGAAGCAAATACAATTAAAAGCAAGAAAAGAAAAAGGGAAAGAATGAGAAAGCTGAAGGCTCTGAGTACCAATGGCAATTTATTTGCTAAGTGCTTGTGGTGTTTATGTATCAAGCCAAATGCTTGAAAACAAAACACTTAGAAGTCAAGGCTAGGCTCAAGTGCAAAAGCACTCCCTCAAAGCTCAAGGTTCTGAGCATCAATGATTAGAGAGTCAAGAAAAGAAAAGAAAAAATGAGCTTAATGAAGTCCTCTAATTAAATGCTTGTGGTGCTTATGTATCAAGTGGTAATACTTGAAAACAAAGCATTTAGAAGTCGTAGCTTTGTTATTAACTCATGGGGCAAAGCACCCAAAAGGAAAAAAAAAATCAAAAGCTTGTTTCAAGGAAGAATTATAAGAAAAAGATTTCATAAAATAAGCTAGATAGAAGCATCAATCATTTACATCTCTTTTGTAATTGTAGCATGCATAGAAAACTAGCTTGCCATGAACATTGAGTTGCTATTCTTCTTACCTTGGATTGTCAATCTTTATTGCATGATTCTTTTCTTGCTTGGAGACAAGCAAGATTTAAGTTTGGTGTTGTGATGACATGTCATCATATACCCATTTTCTATGCTTTTTCATACAAGAAATTGATGAATTGTGCTTAAATATTGAATGCTTTTGTACTTAAATGATATATTTTCTTGATATTTCAATTTTATAAATCTTGTAGAAAAAAAGAAGAAAAAGAAGCAAAAAAGCACAAAAAAAGAGGAAAAAAAGAGCTTTGGGGTACACTTTGAAGTTGGGGTACACTTTGGAGCCTTAGGCCACGCTTTTAAAAGCGTGGCCCATGACCAAATCAAGAAAGGAAGCAGCCAGCACGCACACGATCCTGCCCTTGCCAAGGGCAGGGCAGAATCGTGATGCAAAGTGTGGTTGGAAGCAAGAATTTTCGCTAAGTTAAAATCTGGCCGCACACAGCATGACCATGCCTACTTCAAAGGGTTATAACTTGAGCTACAGACGTCCAATTGATGTGCTTCCAGTTGCGTTGGAAAGCTGACATTCAGAGCTTTCCAACGATATATAGCAATCCATATTTGGCGCACAATTGAGGCAGGAACGAAAGGCATCTTTAAGGGCCATGAGAAAGCAAGAAACTAGGCCTTACTTTGGTGCCAAGAAAGCCAAGGAAATTAAGTAGCGTGTGTTTCGGCCATGGTTCGAACTTGGGACATCAAAGTGAAAACACTGCCCTGCCCTCCGCGAGGGCAGGGCAGCATTTGGGTTGGTGCACAAATCTGGCGCACCATGGCACGTTCTGGCAGCATCTGGCGCACCATGGCACGTCCCTGGCAGCATCTGGCGCACCAACCTCAATCCTGGCAGCACCAAAATTTCCTGCCCTGCCCTCTGCGAGGGCAGGGCAGCATCCTATGCACCAAGCTCAATTCTGGCGCACCAATTTTCAATTCTGGCGCACCAATTCCTGATTCTGGCAGCACCAAGGAATTTTTGGCGCACCAACTTTTCCTGCCCTGCCCTTGGCGCGGGCAGGGCAGCATTTCATGCACCATGCCCGCACCAGACCGCACCAAGGATGCACCACAACGCACCAATTTTCTGCCCTGCCCTCCACAAGGGCAGGGCAGCCTCCTGGGAGTGTTATGGGCCAAAAATCAACCAAAATTCAATTTAATTCAATTCCTCACCAAATTGAAACAAGGCCAACCAAACCCATTTCTCCTCAAATCCAAAGCAAGCTAAGCCCACATCATCACTCAAAGGCACATGGATCAATTAAATTAGGATTTTCATTTTTGTAATTTGTTTTAATTTCATTTTTATTTTTCATTTTTAAAAGCCTATATAAGGCATCATTTCCATCTTTGTAGAGAAAGGCGAGACCCACTAGGGAATATTAGGATTTGAGAGCTCTTTCCTTTATTTTTTTCTGTCTTGAATCTTGGATTGAGAAGTGAAGGAATTCTGTTTCATTCTCCCTCTGAGATTTCTCTTTGTTTGCCTTGCTGCATAATTTTAGTGAATTACATTTTGAATCAAAGTTCTCTTACTGCTTTTATTTTTCTTTCTTCTTCAATCTATTTGCTGTTGGATCAAGGAAGGGAGTGAGATCTAGACTTGTTTTCTAGTCTCATTGATTCCCTGAGATCTTGTCTCTTTGAATTTCAAAATCAAGCTGAGTTACATTCTGTGTTGCTTCTTCAAGCAATTTTCCATTTCTGTTTAAATCTGCTGCACTTATTTCATCTTTACTTTTCTGTTTGATTTCTCCTTACATTCTCTTGTTAAATTTTAATTCCCAGCACCCAAGTCCTTTTACTTTTCATGCCATTTAATTCTTATGCAATTGTTCCAAGTTCTTCTTGCTGCTTGCTTTAATCTCCTTGTTCCCATTCCCCTTTATATTTTCATGCAATTTACTTTTCTTGCAATTTAAGTTTCAGTTATTTTACTTTCTTGTTATTTAAGTTACTTGCAACTTTACTTTCTGCAACTTT
Source organism: Arachis stenosperma (assembly GCF_014773155.1). Classification (NCBI taxonomy): domain Eukaryota; kingdom Viridiplantae; phylum Streptophyta; class Magnoliopsida; order Fabales; family Fabaceae; genus Arachis; species Arachis stenosperma. Next base: position 90,168 of record NC_080384.1, on the reverse strand, counting down.
AAATTTTCTGTCATTTACAATTCGGTTGGCTACACTTCACACAATATCCCTTCAATGTTAGCTTGACTAAACTAATCACCCACTAAAATTGCTTGATCCATCAATCCCTGTGGGATCGACCTCACTCTTGTGAGTTATTACTACTTGATGCGACCCGGTATACTTGCCGGTTGGATTTGTGTGTTGGAAATTCATTTTTCCACAAAAACACCATCAAGTTTTTGATGTGATGACATGTCATCATATACCCATTTTCTATGCTTTTTCATACAAGAAATTGATGATTTATGCTTAAATATTGAATGCTTTTTGTACTTAAATGATATTTTCTTGATATTTTAATTTTATAAATCTTGTAGGAAATAAGAAGAAAAAGAAGCAAAGAAGCACAAAAAAAGGAGAAAAAAAGAGCTTTGGGGTACACTTTGAAGTTGGGGTACACTTTGGAGCCTTAGGCCACGCTTTTAAAAGCGTGGCCCATGACCAAATCAAGGAAGGAAGCAGCCAGCACGCACACTGCCCTGCCCTTGCCAAGGGCAGAATCGTGATGCACATTGAGGATTGGAAGCAAGAATTTCGCTAAGGTAAAATCTGGGCGCTCACAGCATGACCATGCCTCCTTCAAAGGGCTATAACTTGAGCTACAGACGTCCAATTGATGTGCTTTTAGTTGCGTTGGAAAGCTGACATTCAGAGCTTTCCAACGATATATAGCAATCCATATTTGGCGAACAATTGAGGCAGGAACGAGAGGCATCTTTAAGGGCCAAAAATAAGCAAAAATAAACCAAGGAAATTATTGTAGCGTGTGCTTCCTCCGTGTTTCGAACACGGGACAAGCAATGTGAGAACTCTGCCCTGCCCTTGGCGCGGGCAGGGCAGCATTTGGTTGGTGCACAAATCTGGCGCACCACACACATTCCGCGCGCACCAAGTTTCTCCCCTGGCAGCACCAACGCGCGCACTCCACAATTCTGGCGCATCAAACTCTTCCTGCCCTGCCCTTGGCGCGGGCAGGGCAGCATCCTTGCGCACCAACAAGCATCATACGCACCAAGGAAAATTCTGCCGCGCCAAGCCCACTCCTGGCCGCACCAAAAGCACGCACCATGCATCAATTTTCTGCCCTGCCCTCCACAAGGGCAGGGCAGCCTCCTGGGAGCAACATGGGCCAAAATCAACCAAAATTCAAATTAATTCAATTCTTCAACAAATTGAATCAAGGCCAACCAAACCCATTTCTCCTCAAATCCAAAGCAAGCTAAGCCCACATCATCACTCAAAGGCACATGGATCAATTAAATTAGGATTTTCATTTTTGTAATTTGTTTTAATTTCATTTTCATTTTTCATTTTGTAAAGCCTATATAAGGCATCATTTCCATCTTTGTAGAGAAAGGCGAGACCCACTAGGGAATATTAGGATTTGAGAGCTCTTTCCTTTATTTTTTTCTGTCTTGAATCTTGGATTGAGAAGTGAAGGAATTCTGTTTCATTCTCCCTCTGAGATTTCTCTTTGTTTGCCTTGCTGCATAATTTTAGTGAATTACATTTTGAATCAAAGTTCTCTTACTGCTTTTATTTTTCTTTCTTCTTCAATCTATTTGCTGTTGGATCAAGGAAGGGAGTGAGATCTAGACTTGTTTTCTAGTCTCATTGATTCCCTGAGATCTTGTCTCTTTGAATTTCAAAATCAAGCTGAGTTACATTCTGTGTTGCTTCTTCAAGCAATTTTCCATTTCTGTTTAAATCTGCTGCACTTATTTCATCTTTTACTTTTCTGTTTGATTTCTCCTTACATTCTCTTGTTAAATTTTAATTCCCAGCACCCAAGTCCTTTTACTTTTCATGCCATTTAATTCTTATGCAATTGTTCCAAGTTCTTCTTGCTGCTTGCTTTAATCTCCTTGTTCCCATTCCCCTTTATATTTTCATGCAATTTACTTTTCTTGCAATTTAAGTTTCAATTATTTTACTTTCTTGTTATTTAAGTTACTTGCAACTTTACTTTCTGCAACTTTAAATTTTCTGTCATTTACAATTCGGTTGGCTACACTTCACACAATATCCCTTCAATGTTAGCTTGACTAAACTAATCACCCACTAAAATTGCTTGATCCATCAATCCCTGTGGGATCGACCTCACTCTTGTGAGTTATTACTACTTGATGCGACCCGGTATACTTGCCGGTTGGATTTGTGTGTTGGAAATTCGTTTTTCCACAAAAACACCATCAAGTTTTTGGCGCCGTTGCCGGGGATTGATTAAGATCAACAATGATTAAGTGGGTGAGAAGTCTAGATCAAGCATTTTTTTTATTTTTGTTCTCTGTTCTAGGTTGAAACCAAGGTGTTTGAGTTATTGCCTCACTAAGAAATTCATCTTTGAGATATGAATTTCAATTTCCCTTGGTGTTGTGTTTTACAAAATTCAAATGGAGTTCAACTCATCTTATGATCAAACAAATTTTATGGGATATTACCCACCATCACCAATCTCTAATGGTGGCTGGGAATATCACCAAGAGAATACACATTCTGAGCACTCCAATTCATGGAGATTTGCTTCAGAGACACAAGATGAGCAAGAAAATCATATGGGATACCAACCACCACCACAAAATGATTCATATCATTATCCTCATGGTGGATGGAAGTATCACCAAAGAATGGAAGAGCATCCACCCTCACATCCCAGTTTCTCATTTGAAAGTTCTTCATCACTTGATTATTATTACTCTCAACCTTCATCTCTTGAACCACCTGATGAGGATTACCTTCAAGCCATTGAAATACATAAAAAACTCGTGGAAAGATACACACAACCCCAATCCTGGAAAGAAATCATCTTCAAGAAGATGAATGGCCCCTTAGAGCAAACAAGGAGGAGCGTAGAACCACTGAGCAAGGAAAATGAAGGCCAATTGATGGATGTGAAGGAGAAAGTGGAAGAGCAAGATAAGGAGGCCACTGCATCAAGTGAACTTTCAATGAAGAATGAGGTGGTTGAAAATGAAACTGCACTTGAGATGACAAGAGAACCTGAACACTCACAACCTCCTCAAACTCCACTGGACCAAAGATGCTCAACACTGATCGAAAAATATGAAGAGGAGATGAAGAAAGCTTGGGAAAATCAACAAACCTCCTCCATGAAAGAGCTATTAAAGCAAATGTTGAGTGTAAAAGAGGAAGTGGAAGAACAAGCTAGTGAGGAGGATACTCAAGAGAAGTCAAACTCAAGTGAAGCAGAAAAGTACATAGAAGAAAAGCTCATGGAACCACCAATTCAAAAAGCTCTGGATGAATATGAAACTCCAATAATCACACAGCAGCCAAGTCTTGAATCCAAAAAAGTGAGGACAACTAACAAGAACACCAATTCTGTCCCTAAGTCAGCAAGCAAGCTCAACCAAGCCAATTTCAAAAGAAAGCTTGCTGAGAGGAAACCAAGAAAGGGGACAAAAGCTGAAACTTCTTCCCCCATGAAGTCATTCCTCTTAACCAATTGGAAGAAGAGGAAGAAAGTGAAGAACAACATGTCAAGCTAATGACACTAAAAGAGCACTTGTTGGGAGGTAACCCAACCGTAGGTAACATTTCTTCTCTGCTTTGTTTTCTTTTTGTGGTTTGTTTAAATTTCAATAAATTGGCATATGATTACATTCTAAGTTTGGTGTTGCCTTGCAACAAATTGTTTTCAATATTTTTGGATGATTGCATCAAATCAAAAATGAAAGTGACGCACCAAGATTCTAAGTTTGGTGTGCCACATATTTTTCTATGCAATTCATTCAAGCAACACCACTTGTTTACATAATCATAATGCCGCTGCAGTGTTATATTTTTTTTGTTAGTTAGACAATTTTAGTTTTCTTGATTGTTTTAGTCATTTCCTTGTTTTTAATGCTTTCTTTTATTAACTGTGTTTGTTAATACATCACCCAAACATCCTTACTCATGATAGATTCTTCACTTGGTGATTGTATTCAACAAATAACAGTTTCTTTTGTTTAGTTTTAGTTCAAATAAATTCACATATGGTTGCATTCTAAGTTTGGTGTTGCTATGCAACAAAATTTGGTTCCAATGCTTACTAGATACTTGCATTAATTTCAAGTGAAAGTGTCACACTAAGTTTGGTGTGCCACTTATTTTTTTTATGCAATGTATCATGCACACCCTCTTATGTTTGCAATCAAAATATCATTGTCTCTTGTGCCTTGATTGTTATCTTTCATTTTGCTTGCTTAAAACACATATGCTACTAACATTTCATTGTGTAAGACATTCATAATCCATCTTAGCCCCAGAGCCATTGTTCTAATTGTTGCTTGAGGATGAGCAAGCACTCTAAGTTGGCAAGGGAAAGGGAAGAATTGGAGAAAAAGGACAATAATAATGAAGATGAACTACAAGGGTGTAAAGTTCCTTTTCCTCTCCTTTGTTTCCAGTACCTTAAATTGCATGATTGTCTTTATATTCTTTGTATGCATGTGTGGTATGAATAAGCATAGCTTGAATTTGTTTTGAAATATGTTGTTGTAACATTATGACTACCAACTTGAGTTTTGTGAATTCAAAAGCAAAAAAGCATCATGATCATAAACAAACAAGGAATTAAAGAAGAATTTAGCATGTGCATACAAGTATTGGAAAGCTAGTATGTTTGATTGTTGCTCAATTGCATTGGATTTTATTTAATTGAAGTTTTTCATCTAGTACATTTTTGTGAAATCTTTTGAAATCATGAAAACCTTGAAGAAGCAAATACAATTAAAGCAAGAAAAGAAAAAGGGAAAGAATGAGAAAGTTGAAGGCTCTGAGTACCAATGGCAATTTATTTGCTAAGTGCTTGTGGTGTTTATGTATCAAGCCAAATGCTTGAAAACAAAACACTTAGAAGTCAAGGCTAGGCTCAAATGCAAAAGCACTCCCTCAAAGCTCAAGGCTCTGAGCATCAATGATTAGAGAGTCAAGAAAAGAAAAGAAAATATGAGCTTAATGAAGTCCTCTAATTAAATGCTTGTGGTGCTTATGTATCAAGTGGTAATACTTGAAAACAAAGCATTTAGAAGTCGTAGCTTTGTTATTAACTCATGGGGCAAAGCACCCAAAAGGAGAAAAAAAAAATCAAAAGCTTGTTTCAAGGAAGAATTATAAGAAAATGATTTCATAAAATAAGCTAGATAGAAGCATCAATCATTTACATCTCTTTTGTAATTGTAGCATGCATAGAAAACTAGCTTGCCATGAACATTGAGTTGCTATTCTTCTTACCTTGGATTTTCAATCTTTATTGCATGATTCTTTTCTTGCTTGGGGACAAGCAAGATTTAAGTTTGGTGTTGTGATGACATGTCATCATATACCCATTTTCTATGCTTTTTCATACAAGAAATTGATGATTTGTGCTTAAATATTGAATGCTTTTTGTACTTAAATGATATTTTCTTGATATTTTAATTTTATAAATCTTGTAGGAAATAAGAAGAAAAAGAAGCAAAGAAGCACAAAAAAAGGAGAAAAAAAGAGCTTTGGGGTACACTTTGAAGTTGGGGTACACTTTGGAGCCTTAGGCCACGCTTTTAAAAGCGTGGCCCATGACCAAATCAAGGAAGGAAGCAGCCAGCACTAAAAACTTGATGGTGTTTTTGTGGAAAAACGAATTTCCAACACACAAATCCAACCGGCAAGTGTACCGGGTCGCATCAAGTAGTAATAACTCACTTAGAGTGAGGTCGATCCCACAGGGATTGATGGATCAAGCAATTTTAGTGGGTGATTAGTTTAGTCAAGCTAACATTTAAGTGAATTTGGATGAAGTGTAACCAACAGAAATTAAATAGCAAGGAAAATTAAAGTGCAGAAAGTAAAATTGCAGGAAACTTAAAGAACAAGAAAGTAAAATTGCAAGAATCTTAAATGACAAGAAATGTAAATTGCATTAAATGTAAAGGGGAGTGGGTGCTAGAAATTAAAGAAGTTAAACAAGAGAAAGTAAATTGCAACAAACAGAAGAACTAAAGATGAATTAAATTGCAGTAGATATTAAGCGAAAGAGTAAAATGCCTTGAAGAATTTAAAACAGAAAAGCAATGCTTAAGTTGCGGCAAATTAAAATTGATTGAAGATCTCAGGATTGGAGGAGACTAGATAACAAGTCTAGATCTCAAATCCTTCCTTGATCCAACAAGAACAATTGCAGAAGAAGTAAAGGAAAGCAAAGTGCATAAATCAGAAAAAGAAGAAATGAGCAGAAAATAGAATTCAATTATGCAGAAAATTAAAGAAGAGATCTCAAGGTGAGATTGAAACAGAAGTTCTTCAATTCTTCACCCAAGATCCAAAGCAAGAAAAGTGAAGAGTGCTCAAGCAAGAACTAGGAAGAAGAGAGATCAATTCTCCTTCCTAATTCTCTAAGAAATCCCAAAGTTTAAAATGCAAGTAGAAAGGAAAATTCAAAAATAAAGTCTTCCCCCCCCCCCCAATTACATAAAACTAGCTCCTATTTATACACTTTCTATTCTTGGATTTTGGGATTTGGATGGGCTTTTGATTTGGAGAAGAAATGAATTAAATTGGGTTTTTAATTCAATTTCAGCCCATGAAGGAAAATTGCTTCCAGGAGGCTGCCCTGCCCTTGTGGAGGGCAGGGCAGAAAATTGATGCTTGGCGCGAGACTTGGTGCGGCCTTGGGCGAGCTTGGTGCGGCAAAGATGCTTGGGACGCTTGTTGGTGCGCAAAGATGCTGCCCTGCCCGTGCCAAGGGCAGGGCAGGAAAGGTTTGGTGCGCCAGGATCGGCCACGGTGCGCGCGTTGGTGCTGCCAAGGAAAGAATTGTGCGCCAGAATCAAAATTGGTGCGCGCATGATGCTGCCACACACAAGATGCTGCCCTGCCCTCTAAAAGATGAAGTTCCAAGTTCGAAACTTGGTGGATGCACACGCTACTCCTTTTCCTTGGTTTATTTTTGCTTATTTTTGACCCTTAAAGATGCCTTTTGTTCCTTCCTCAATTGGACGCCAAATATGGATTTCTATATATCGTTGGAAAGCTCTGAATGTCAGCTTTCCAACGCAACTGGAAGCACATCAATCGGACGTCTGTAGCTCAAGTTATAGCCCTTTGAAGTAGGCATGGTCATGCTGTGAGCGCCCAGATTTTAACTTAGCCAAAATTTGCTTCATCCTCACTTTGCTTCATCATGATTCTGCCCTTGTGAGCCCGACATTGCCCTTGAGGAGGGCAGGGCAGAATTGCTTCTCAAGCTTGTTTCCTTATGTTGCCCTCCTAGAGGGCAGTGTGCCCTTGTGGAGGGCAATGTTTGCTTCCTCCCTTCCATGCGGCACACTTCTCATTCCTTTAACCACGCTTCCTTCTCCTTGAGTCACGCTTTCTTTAGGCCACGTTTTCTTCTTTTTTTTTTTCTTTTCTTCACCTACAATAAACCAAAACAACCACTCAAAGTATCACTAAATTCAAGAGGCTTATAAATCAATTAAAATTCAATTAAAATTAGCTTAAACCTCATAGATTAACATTAATTTCATGGTGGTTGCTTGATTTAAAGAACTCATGCATTTTCATTCCAAATCACTTACTTAGGATGCAAGAAAGTGTATAAAAACTAACAAAACAAGTGAAATTAGCTTGAAAAATGGGTATATGATGACTTGTCATCACAACACCAAACTTAAACCTTGCTTGTCCCCAAGCAAGAAAAGAATCATGCAATAAAGATTGACAATCCAAGGTAAGAAGAATAGCGACTCAATGTTCATGGCAAGCTAGTTTTCTATGCATGCTACAATTACAAAAGAGATGTAAATGATTGATGCTTCTATCTAGCTTATTTTATGAAATCTTTTTCTTATAATTCTTCCTTGAAACAAGCTTTTGATTTTTTTTTCTCTTTTTTTTTCTCCTTTTGGGTGCTTTGCCCCATGAGTTAATAACAAAGCTACGACTTCTAAATGCTTTGTTTTCAAGTATTACCACTTGATACATAAGCACCACAAGCATTTAATTAGAGGACTTCATTAAGCTCATATTTTCTTTTCTTTTCTTGACTCTCTAATCATTGATGCTCAGAGCCTTGAGCTTTGAGGGAGTGCTTTTGCATTTGAGCCTAGCCTTGACTTCTAAGTGTTTTGTTTTCAAGCATTTGGCTTGATACATAAACACCACAAGCACTTAGCAAATAAATTGCCATTGGTACTCAGAGCCTTCAACTTTCTCATTCTTTCCCTTTTTCTTTTCTTGCTTTAATTGTATTTGCTTCTTCAAGGTTTTCATGATTTCAAAAGATTTCACAAAAATGTACTAGATGAAAAACTTCAATTAAATAAAATCCAATGCAATTGAGCAACAATCAAACATACTAGCTTTCCAATACTTGTATGCACATGCTAAATTCTTCTTTAATTCCTTGTTTGTTTATGATCATGATGCTTTTTTGCTTTTGAATTCACAAAACTCAAGTTGGTAGTCATAATGTTACAACAACATATTTCAAAACAAATTCAAGCTATGCTTATTCATACCACACATGCATACAAAGAATATAAAGACAATCATGCAATTTAAGGTGCTGGAAACAAAGGAGAGGAAAAGGAACTTTACACCCTTGTAGTTCATCTTCATTATTATTGTCCTTTTTCTCCAATTCTTCCCTTTCCCTTGCCAACTTAGAGTGCTTGCTCATCCTCAAGCAACAATTAGAACAATGGCTATGGGGCTAAGATGGATCATGAATGTCTTACACAATGAAATGTTAGTAGCATATGTGTTTTAAGCAAGCAAAATGAAAGATAACAATCAAGGCACAAGAGACAATGACATTTTGATTGCAAACATAAGAGGGTGTGCATGATACATTGCATAAAAAAAATAAGTGGCACACCAAACTTAGTGTGACACTTTCACTTGAAATTAATGCAAGTATCTAGTAAGCATTGGAACCAAATTTTGTTGCATAGCAACACCAAACTTAGAATGCAACCATATATCAATTTATTTGAACTAAAACTAAACAAAAGAAACTGTTATTTGTTGAATACAATCACCAAGTGAAGAATCTATCATGAGTAAGGATGTTTGGGTGATGTATTAACAAACACAGTTAATAAAAGAAAGCATTAAAAACAAGGAAATGACTAAAACAATCAAGAAAACTAAAATTGTCTAACTAAAAAAATAACACTGCAGTGGCATTATGGTTATGTAAACAAGTGGTGTTGCTTGAATGAATTGCATAGAAACAATAAATGGCACACCAAACTTAGAATCTTGGTGCGTCACTTTCATTTTTGATTTGATGCAATCATCTAAAAAGATTGAAAATGTGTTGCATGGCAACACCAAACTTAGAATGTAACCATATGCCAATTTATTGAATTTAAACAAAGTAAAGAAAGAAAACAAAGCGGAGAAGAGAAATTATACCTACGGTTGGGTTACCTCCCAACAAGTGCTCTTTTAGTGTCATTAGCTTGACATGTTGTTCTTCACTTTCTTCCTCTTCTTCCAATTAGTTAAGAGGAATGACTTCATGGGGGGAGAAGTTTCAGCTTTTGTCCCCTTTCTTGGTTTCCTCTCAGCAAGCTTTCTTTTGAAATTGGCTTGGTTGAGCTTGCTTGCTGACTTAGGGACAGAATTGGTGCTCTTGTTAGTTGCCTTCACTTCTTTGTTGTTAAGACATGGTTGCTGTGTGATTTTTGGAGTTTGATCTTCATCCAGAGCCTTTTGAATTGGTGGTTCAATGAGCTTGTCCTTCATGAGCCTCTCTGTTTCCCTTGAGTTTGGAAGTTCTTGATTGTCCTCCTCACTAGCTTGTTCTTCCCCTTCCTCTTTTACACTCAACATTTGCTTTAGTAGCTCTTTCATGGAGGAGGTTTGTTGATCTTCCCAAGCTTTCTTCATCTCCTCTTCATACCTTTCAATCATGGATTCAAGTGTTGAGGCGTTTTGGTCCAAGGAAGTTTGTGAGAGTTGTGAGTTGTCATGTGCTCTTGTCATCTCAAGGGCAGTTTCATTTTCAACCACCTCATTCTTCATTGAAAGTTCACTTGATGCAGTGGCCTCCTTATCTTGCTCTTCCACTTTCTCCTTCACATCCATCAATTGGCCTTCATTTTCCTTGCTCAGTGGTTCTACGCTCCCTATGTTCTCTAAATCTCCATTTAATTTTTTGAAGAGAGCTTCTTGCCATTTCCAGGATTGTTCTTGTCTTTCAAAAAATTCTCTGGACTTTTGAAGGAGATCCTCTGAATCACAATTTGAAGAATTGTTGAACTCATCAGAGTATGGATTGCTAAGATTTCTTTGATTTTGACTTTCCCAGTCACAATATGAGTAGTTGTTAGACTCATCAAAATCTGGATCATATTGTGTCTCTGGGAAGTGTCCCATATGATTCTCTTGCTCATCTTGTGTCTCTGAAGCAATTCTCCATGGATTGGAGTGCTCAGAATCTGTTAATTCTTGGTGATATCCCCAACCACCATTAGAGGTTGGTGATGGTGGGTGATATCCTGAAAAATTTTGTTTGACTGCAAGATGAGTTGAACTCCATTTGTATTTTGCAAAACACAACACCATTGAAAATTGAAATTCATGTCACAGAGACAGAATTTCTTAGTGAGGCAAAAACACAAACACCTTGGTTTCAAGTTAAAACAGAGAATAAAAACAAAAAAATGCTTGATCTAGACTTCTCACCCACTTAATCATTGTCGATCTAATCAATCCCCGGCAACGGCGCCAAAAACTTGATGGTGTTTTTGTGGAAAACGAATTTTCCAAACACATAGATCTAACCGGCAAGTGTACCGGGTCGCATCAAGTAGTAATAACTCACTTAGAGTGAGGTCGATCCCACAGGGATTGATGGATCAAGCAATTTTAGTGGGTGATTAGTTTAGTCAAGCTAATATTTAAGTGAATTTGGATGAAGTGTAACCAACAGAAATTAAATAGCAAGGAAAATTAAAGTGCAGAAAGTAAAATTGCAGGAAACTTAAAGAACAAGAAAGTAAAATTGCAAGAATCTTAAATGACAAGAAATGTAAATTGCATTAAATGTAAAGGGGAGTGGGTGCTAGAAATTAAAGAAGTTAAACAAGAGAAAGTAAATTGCAACAAACAGAAGAACTAAAGATGAATTGAATTGCAGTAGATATTAAGCGAAAGAGTAAAATGCCTTGAAGAATTTAAAACAGAAAAGCAATGCTTAAGTTGCGGCAAATTAAAATTGATTGAAGATCTCAGGATTGGAGGAGACTAGATAACAAGTCTAGATCTCAAATCCTTCCTTGATCCAACAAGAACAATTGCAGAAGAAGTAAAGGAAAGCAAAGTGCATAAATCAGAAAAAGAAGAAATGAGCAGAAAATAGAATTCAATTATGCAGAAAATTAAAGAAGAGATCTCAAGGTGAGATTGAAACAGAAGTTCTTCAATTCTTCACCCAAGATCCAAAGCAAGAAAAGTGAAGAGTGCTCAAGCAAGAACTAGGAAGAAGAGAGATCAATTCTCCTTCCTAATTCTCTAAGAAATCCCAAAGTTTAAAATGCAAGTAGAAAGGAAAATTCAAAAATAAAGTCTTCCCCCCCCAATTACATAAAACTAGCTCCTATTTATACACTTTCTATTCTTGGATTTTGGGATTTGGATGGGCTTTTGATTTGGTGAAGAAATGAATTAAATTGGGTTTTTAATTCAATTTCAGCCCATGAAGGAAAATTGCTTCCAGGAGGCTGCCCTGCCCTTGTGGAGGGCAGGGCAGAAAATTGATGCTTGGCGCGAGACTTGGTGCGGCCTTGGGCGAGCTTGGTGCGGCAAAGATGCTTGGGACGCTTGTTGGTGCGCAAAGATGCTGCCCTGCCCGTGCCAAGGGCAGGGCAGGAAAGGTTTGGTGCGCCAGGATCGACCACGGTGCGCGCGTTGGTGCTGCCAAGGAAAGAATTGTGCGCCAGAATCAAAATTGGTGCGCGCATGATGCTGCCACACACAAGATGCTGCCCTGCCCTTGGCGCGGGCAGGGCAGAGTTTCTAAAAGATGAAGTTCCAAGTTCGAAACTTGGTGGATGCACACGCTACTCCTTTTCCTTGGTTTATTTTTGCTTATTTTTGACCCTTAAAGATGCCTTTCGTTCCTGCCTCAATTGGACGCCAAATATGGATTTCTATATATCGTTGGAAAGCTCTGAATGTCAGCTTTCCAACGCAACTGGAAGCACATCAATCGGACGTCTGTAGCTCAAGTTATAGCCCTTTGAAGTAGGCATGGTCATGCTGTGAGCGCCCAGATTTTAACTTAGCCAAAATTTGCTTCATCCTCACTTTGCTTCATCATGATTCTGCCCTTGTGAGCCCGACATTGCCCTTGAGGAGGGCAGGGCAGAATTGCTTCTCAAGCTTGTTTCCTTATGTTGCCCTCCTAGAGGGCAGTGTGCCCTTGTGGAGGGCAATGTTTGCTTCCTCCCTTCCATGCGGCACACTTCTCATTCCTTTAACCACGCTTCCTTCTCCTTGAGTCACGCTTTCTTTAGGCCACGTTTTCTTCTTTTTTTTTTCTTTTCTTCACCTACAATAAACCAAAACAACCACTCAAAGTATCACTAAATTCAAGAGGCTTATAAATCAATTAAAATTCAATTAAAATTAGCTTAAACCTCATAGATTAACATTAATTTCATGGTGGTTGCTTGATTTAAAGAACTCATGCATTTTCATTCCAAATCACTTACTTAGGATGCAAGAAAGTGTATAAAAACTAACAAAACAAGTGAAATTAGCTTGAAAAATGGGTATATGATGACTTGTCATCACAACACCAAACTTAAACCTTGCTTGTCCCCAAGCAAGAAAAGAATCATGCAATAAAGATTGACAATCCAAGGTAAGAAGAATAGCGACTCAATGTTCATGGCAAGCTAGTTTTCTATGCATGCTACAATTACAAAAGAGATGTAAATGATTGATGCTTCTATCTAGCTTATTTTATGAAATCTTTTTCTTATAATTCTTCCTTGAAACAAGCTTTTGATTTTTTTTCCCTAACCCTAACCCTGAACTTAACCTTAACCCTAACCCTAACCCTAGATGCTAACCCTAACTCAAACCCTAACCCTAACCTTAAATGCTAACCCTAACGCTAATCATAACCCTAACCCTAACCCTAATCCTAACCCTAACCCTAAATGCTAACACTTACCCTAACCTTAACCTTAACTCTAACCCTAACCCTAATCCTAACCATGACCCTAAACCTAAATGCTAACCCTAACCCTAACACTAACCCTAACAATAAATGCTAATCCTAATCCTAACCCTAAACCTAAATGCTAATTCTAACCCTAACCCTAATCCTAACCATAACCATAACCATAAACATAACCATAACCATAACCATAACCCTAACCCTAACCCTAAATGCTAACCCTAACCCTAACCCTAACCTTAACCCTAACCATAACACTAAACCTAACCGTAACCCTACCCCTAACCCTAACATTAAACCTAAATGCAAACCTTAACCCTAACCCTAACACATACCCTAATCCTAACCCTAAATGCTAACTCAAATAGAAACCCTAAATGCTAACCCTAACCCTGAATGTTAGCCCTAACTCTAACCCTAACCGTGACCCTAAATGCTAACCCTAACCCTAACCTTAACCATAGCCCTAACTTTAACCCTAACCCTAACCCTGACCCTAACCCTAACCCTAAAAGCTAACCCTAACCCTAACCCTAACCCTAAATGCAAACATTAACTCGAACCCTAATGCTAACCCTAACACTAACCTTAACCCTAACCCTAACCCTAAATGCTAAGCCTAACCCTAACCCTAAACCTAACCCAAACTGAAATGCTAATTCTAACCCTAACACTAATCCTAACCCTAACTCAAACGGTAACCTTAAATGCTAACCTTAACCCTAAATGCTATTCCTATCCATAACTCTAACTCTAACCCTAACCCTAACCATAACCATAACCTTAACCCTAACCCTAACCCTAACCCTAAATGCTAACCCTAACACTAACCCTAACCCAAATCCTAAATGCTAACCCTAACCCTAACCCCAAATGCTAACCCTAACCCTAACCCAAACCCTAACCATAATCCTAAATGCTAACCCGAACCCTAACCCTAACCCTAACCCTAACCATAACCCTAAATGCTAACCATAATCCTAACCCTAACTCAAACAACAACCCTAAATGCTAACCCTAACCCTAACCCTAACCCAAACCCCAAATGCTAACCCTAACGTTGACATTAAATGCTAACCTTAACCCTAACTCTAACTCTAGCCCTAACCATAACCCTAACCCTGACCCAAACCATAACCCTAACCCTAAATGCTAACCCTAACCCTAACTCTAACCCTAACCCTAACCCTAACCATAATTCTAACCCTAATCATAACCCTAACCCTAACCCTAAATGCTAACCCTAACCCTAACACTAACTGTAACCCTAACTCTAACCCTAACCCTAACCCTAACCATAACCATAACCCTATCCCTAATCCTAACCCTAACCCTAACCCTAAATGCTAACCCTAACCCTAATGCTAACCCTAACACTAACCGTAACCCTAAATGCTAAGCCTAACCCTAACCCAAACTCAAACGCTAACCTAACCCTAACCCTAACTCAAACGCTAACCTTAAATGCTATCCCTAATCCTAACCCTAAATGCTGACCCTAACTCTAACCCAAACTCTAACCCTATCCCTAACCCTTACCCCTAAATGCTAATCCTATCCAAAACCTAACTCTAACCCTAACCCTAAACCAAACCTTAACCCTAACCATAACCCTAAACCTAAACCTAAACCTAACCCAAACCCTAACACTAACCCTAAAAGCTAACCCTAACCCTAACACTAACCCAAACCCTAAATGTTAACCCTAACCGTAACCCTAACCCTAACTCTAACACTAATGCTAACCCTAACCCTAACCCTAAATGCTAACCCTAACCGTAATCATAACCCTAACCCAAACACTAACCCTAACCCTAACCCTAACCCTAAATGCTAACCCTAACCCTACCCTTAACCCAAACGATAACCCTAAATGCTAACGATAACCCTAACCCTAACCCTAACCCTAAATGCTAATTCTATCCATAACCCTAACCCTAACCCTATACGCTAACCCTAACTCTAACGCTAACCTTGACCCTAAATACTAACGTTAACCCTAACCCAAACCCTAGCCTTAACCCTAAGCCTAACCCTAACCCTAACCATTACCATAAACTTAACCTTAAAATCTAACCCTAACTCTAACCCTAACCATAACTCTAACCCTAACCCTAACCATAACCATAACCATAACCATAACCATAACCCTAACCCTAATCCTAATCCTAATCCTAACCCTAACCCTAAATGCTAACCCTAACCTTAATCCTAACACTAACCCTAATACTAACCCTAACCCTAACCCTCACCTTAACCCTAAATGCTAACACTAATTCTAATCCTAACACAAACTCTAAATGCTAACCCTAACTCTAAATGCTAATCCTAACCCTAACCCTGATCTAACCGTAACCCTAACCATAACCATAACACTAACCTTAACCCTAACCCTAAACTTAAATGCTAACCCTAACCATAACCCTAATGCTAACCCTAAATGCTAACCTTAACCCTAACACTAAATGCTAACCCTCACCCTAACCCTAACCCTAACCCTAATTCAAACGCTAACCTTAAATGCTAACCCTAACCCTAACCCTAAATGCTAATCATATCCCTAAACCCTAAACCCTAAACCCTAAACCTTAAACCCTAAACCCTAAAACCTAAACCCTAAACCCTAAACCCTAAACCCTAAACCCCTAGACCCTAAACCCCTAGACCCTAGACCCTAGACCCTAGACCCTAGACCCTAGACCCTAGACCCTGAACCCTGAACCCTGAACCCTGAACCCTGAACCCTGAACCCTGAACCCTGAACCCTGAACCCGAAACCCTAAACCCTGAACCCTAAACCCTAAACCCTAAACCCTAAACCCTAAAACCCTAAAACCCTAAAACCCTAAAACCCTAAACCCTAAAACCCTAACCCCTAACCCCTAAACCCTAAACCCCAAACCCCAAACCATAAACCCTAAACCCTAAACCCTAAACCCTAAACCCTAGACCCTAGACCCTAAGGCCTAAGCCCTAAACCCTAAGCCATAAGCCCTAAACCCTAAACCCCCTAAAACCCCTAAACCCCTAAACCCCTAAACCTCTAAACCCATAAAACCCTAAACCCCTAAAACCCTAAAACCCTAAGCCCTAAAACCCTAAGCCCTAAGCCCTAAGCCCTAAGCCCTAAGCCCTAAACCCTGAACCCTGAACCCTGAACCCTGAAACCCTGAACCCTGAAACCCTGAGCCCCAAGCCCGGAGCCCCAAGCCCCGAACCCTAAAACCCTAAAACCATAAACCCTAAGCCTAAAGCCATAAGCCCTAAGCCCTAAGTCCTAAACCCTAAGCCCTAAACCCAAGAAACCCTATAAAAACCCTCGAAAACTGTAGAAAATTCTTGAAAACCAAAGAAAACCTTACGAAAACTTTAGAAAATCCTAAAAGTCTCTAGAAAACCCTGGAACACTCTAGAAAAACCTAGAAAATCTTAGAAAAACCATCGAAAACCGTAAAAAACCCAAAAATACTTTAGAAAACCATTGAAAACTATAGAAAACCCTAGAAAACCCCTAGAAATTCTTAGAAAACCTCTGAAAACCCTAGAGAATCCAAGAAAAACCTAAAAAACCCTAGAAAATCCTAGAACACCCTAGAAAAACCCTAGAAAATCCTAGGAAAACCCTCGAAAACCATAGAAAACCCTAAAAAAACCTCGAAAACCCGAGAAAAACCTAAGAAATCCCTAAAAAACCTTAGAAATCTCTAGAAAACATTAGAAAACTTTAGAAAAATCCTAGAAAACCCTAAAAAATCAGAAAAACCCCTAGAAAAACCTGGAAGACCTTAGAAAATCCAAAAAAAAACCTAGAAAATCCTAGAAAAAAATCGAAAATCATAGAAAACCCTAAAAAAGCCTCGAAAACCTAGAAAATCATTGAAAATCCTACAAAAACCCTTGAAAACCATAGAAAACCCTAGAAAACCCTATAAAAACCTAGAAAACCCTAGGAAACAATAGAAAATCATAGAAAATCCTAGATAAATCCCAGAAAATCCTATAAAACCCTAAAAAAATCTTCAAAAACCATAGAAAACCCTTAAAAACCCTCAAAAACCATAGAAAACCCTAGAAATCCCTTGAAAATCCTAGAAAAACTCTTGAAAATCCTAAAAATGGCAGAAAACCATAGAAAACTCTTAGAAAAGCCCAGAAAATCCTTGGAAATCCCTAGAAAATGCTAGTAAATCGTAGAAAATCCAAAAATACCCTAAAAACCCTAGAATAACCCTAGAAAACCTTAGAAACTACTAGAAAAACCCTAAAAAACCCTCCTTATCTCCTAGCAGTACTTCCTGGACATTTTGCTCACCCTGATCAGCCAATCACAACCTGTGTCGTACTGGGTTCATTAAGCATAGAATGTTGTCAGTTCTAACTCATGCACCTGATAATCTACACCTCTACGGATGGTATAATCTTTCATCGCCTTAAGTACGGTCTCCTTAGAACTGAATTCCATTTCCACGGCAAATTCACCATCTGTCATAACAGGAAGCTCTGCTGCAATCACGCCATAAAATTTATATTTCGATAAATAATTCTTAAATACGTGTCACATTATTAAAATCCATGATTCATAAATCAAGAATAAATCATTCAAAAGTTAATAACTTTATCAACTAGGTCATCAAATGACATTTAATAAGTTAATAATCACACAAGAATGTGAAATACTAAACTCCTCAACATATATGTTTACTTGATAATTAAGAATTAAATAATTATAAATTATATGCTATATTTTACCTATTTACCGATGCCTTAAATATTTGTCTCAAACTCAAAACCTATGTATAAATCATAATTTAAAATTATTACATAGCTGCATTTATATATTGAGGAAACTCTGATGCATGCATGGCCTCCAAATCCAACAACCGCATGAAAGTCAGCTCCTCAAACGGCTGCTAGTTTGCTAGATCATTTTCTAGGGTTTTTCTAGTAATTTCTAGGATTCATTAGGTTTTTCTAGGTTTTTTTGGATTTTTCTAGGGATAACTATTGATTTCTAGTGTTTTCTAGGTTTTTTAAGGGTTTTCTAGGATTTTCTAGGGTTTTTCTAGAGTTTTCTAGAATTTTCTATGATTTTCTTAGGATTTTCTTCAGTTTTTTAGGGTTTTCTAGGTTTTCTAGTATTTTCGAGGGTTTTCTTAGAATTTTCGAGTGTTTGTTAGGATTTTCTAGGGTTTTCTAGTATTTTTCTAGGATTTTCTAGGGATTTCTAGAAATTTCTAGGGTTTTCTATGGTTTTCTTAGGATTTTTCAAGGTTTTCTTGGGTTTTCGAGGGTTTTTTAGGGCTTTAGAGGATTTTTCTAGGAATTTATAGGTTTTTCTCGTATTTTCTAGGGTTTTCTTAGGATTTTTTAGTATTTTCTATGTTTTTTCTAGGGTTCTTTAGGGATTTCTAGGTATTTTTAGGATTTTCTAGAGTTTTTTTAGGGTTTTTTACGGTTATCTAGGATTTTCGAGGATTTTTTAGGATTTTCTATGGTTTTTAGAGTTTTTCTAGGGTTTTCTAGGGTTTCAATAGTTTTCTAAGATTTTCTAGGATTTTTAGGATTTTTCTAGGTATTTTACAGGTTTTTTTAGGGTTTTCTAGGAGTTTTCTAAGGTTATCTAGAGTTTTTTAGGATTTTCTATAGTTTTTCTAGGGTTTTCTTTGCGTTTTCTATGGTTTTTTAAAGTTTTTTAGATTTTTTAGGATTTTTGACGGTTTTCTTAGGGTTTTCTAGGGTTGTTCTAGAGTTTTCTGGGATTTTTCTAAGATTTTCTAGAATTTTTTAGGGTTATTTTTGTTTTTTAGGATTTTCTTAGGTTTTTCTAGTATTTTCTAAGGTTTTTTAGGATTTTCTAGGGTTTTCGAGAGGTTTTTTATGGTTTTCTAGAATTTTTCTAAGATTTTCTTGGGTTTGTTAGGATTTTCTAGGATTTTTTAGGGTTTTCTAGGGATTTCTAGTAATTTCTAGAGTTTTCTATGATTTTCTTAGAATATTCTATGATTTTCTAAGATTTTTGACGATTTTTTAGGATTTTCTAGTGTTTTGAGGAGTTTTTCTAGGATTTTTTTAGGGTTTTATAGGTTTTTCTAGGATTTTATAGAGTTTTCTAGGATTTTCAAGGTTTTCTAACATTTTCTAGGGATTTCTAGGGTTTCCTTAGGGCTTTCTACAATTTTCTAAGGTTTTTAAGGGTTTTTTAAGATTTTCTATGGTTTTCTAGGATTTTTCTAGGATTTTCTAGGATTTTTCTAGGATTTTTTAGAGTTTTCTAGGAATTTCTAGAATTTTCTAGGGTTTTCTAGGTTTCTCTAGGATTTTCTAGGGTTTTTCTAGGATTTTTTAGGATTTTCTAAGATTTTCTTAGGGTTTTTTACGATTTTTTAGAATTTTCTAGGTTTTTTAGGGGTTTTGAGGATTTTATAAGGTTTGTTAGGATTTCTAGGGTTTTTCTACGATTTTCTAGGGTTTTTCTAGGGTTTTTAGGATTTTTCTAAGATTCTCTAGGTTTTTCTAGGTTTTTCTTGGGTTTTTCTAGGATTTTTTAGGATTTTCTATGATTTTCGAGGGTTTTTCTAGGATTTTGTAGGGTTTTCTAAGATTTTTCTAGAATTTTATTAGGATCTTCATGGTTTTTCTAGCGTTTTCTACGATTTTTAGGGTTTTCTAGGATTTTTCTAGGATTTTCTAAGTTTTTTAGATTTTTCTAGAATTTTCTAGGGTTTCCTTACGATTTTCTACAATTTTTTAAAGTTTTTGAAATTTTCTAGGATTTTCAAGGGTTTTCTTAGGGTTTTCTAGGAGTTTTTAGGGTTTTTCTAGGATTTTCTATGTTTATCTAGGGTTTTTTTTGTGTTTTTCTAGGATTTTCTTAGGCTTTTCTAAGATTTTCTAGAGTTTTTTAGGATTTTCTATGCTTTTTGAGGGTTTTTCGAGAATTTTCTAGGGTTTTTCTAGGATTTTCTAGGTTTTCTAGGGTTTTAGGGTTTTCTTGGGTTTTCTAGGATTTTTCTAGGGTTTTCTAGGATTTTCTAGGATTTTCTAAGGTTTTTGAGCGTTATTCTAGAATTTTCTAGGTTTTTCTAGAATTTTCCAAGGTTTTCTAGGGTTTTTTAGGATTTTTCTAGTATTCTTTAAGTTTTCCTAGGGTTTTCTTGGGTTTTTCTTGGGATTTCGGGAATTTCTAGTGTTTTCTAGGGTTTTCTTAGTGTTTCTTGGGTTTTCTAGGGGTTTTTTTTATAGTTTTCGAGGAATTTTCTAGAGTTTTCTAGTATTTTCTTGGGTTTTTCTAGGATTTTCTAGTATTTTTTAGGGGTTTCTAGTATTTTTCTAGGATTCTCTAGGTTTCTCTAGGGTTTTCTTAGGTTTTTCTAGGATTTTCTTAAGGTTTTCTAAGATTTTCTAGGGTATTTTAGGATTTTCTATGATTTTCGAGGGTTTTCTAGGATTTTTCTAGGATTTTCTAGCTTTCTAGGGTATTAGGGTTTTTTTGTGATCAGGTTAGATCGGATTCCACTTGAGCAGTATGCGTTGGCATTTAATGGGAGACACCAATGGGGTTATATGACTACTAATCTAGTGGAATGCATCAACTCGATACTGAAAGAGGCGTGCAATCTTTCAGTCACTGCACTTGTTAAGGCAACATTTTACAGGCTTAATGAATTGTTCACCCGTAAAAAAGTCGAGGCTGAGGCTCGTATTAATGCAGAACATGTGTTCTCTGAGCTTGTGACCTCCAAATTGCATGCGAATCAGTAGACAACATCTAAATTAGTTGCTTTGACAGACTGAATGAGGTATTCGAAGTCCGTGAGTGTCCCAGTGATGTGGAATATGCAGTGGACCTACATCGACAACGGTGTGACTATGGTGAATTTCAAGTAGACCATCATCTGAACCATCACCGTCATCATCATCAGCATCATCTGCATCCTCATCCTCATCTTCAACTGCCTGGTTGCTCTCCTGAATTAGACCCATCAGAATACGACGTGAGTTTTCGCTCTGTATGATCCCCCTCGTGGCATCATCACTCCTATTCGAGTCAGCAGAAAGTCTACCTCCGAAATTACCAGAGGAAGTGCGAGGTTGAGGTATCGTATCCAATGACAATCTACCTGGAACAATACTTCTCGGATGGGCCTTCTGGTTGGCGAGATGTGAGTAACCTAACACAGGAGCCATGAATCCAAGCTGTTGGCTAAACGAACCATGTTCCCCTATTATTGCTGCGGGACACTCCAATACTGTTGATGTAATGGGAATGGTGGTGTAAAATAATCCGCAAAATACATGTCAGGAATATATAGTGTGAATTGCTCAGGCTTTTGCTATGATTGTGTCTTTGGCGGTGGCGGTGGCTGTTGCAGTGGCGATTGTGGTGGCAGTGGTGATGGTTGTGCTTGTTGATTCTCCTGATTATGAACAGGATCACCCTCCTAATTCTCTTGCAATACGAGATCTGACAGATGCAAGTAATCACCATATGTACCTTGGTACCAATGCATGTAAATACCTAGACGATGCTGTGAGGGCACCATGCACTTGACAAGAACATGACTATACCGATTTGTCCAATGCATAACCCAAAATGAGTGGGTTCCAGACCAATCTTGATTCTTAGGACATGTCAGAACTTCGCCGTGTGCTTCACTTAGATCCTGCTTTTGATGAGGAACGCCCTAAGTCAAACCAAATTACCTCCTCAGTCTATCAGATGCATGCCACTCAATGCATTCAAAATATATAAGCGAAACTATGGCACTCCAAATAATCGAATGCTGACAGATGTTAAAAGGAATCACGTCTGGATCTATGCGACCAATTGCATAAGCCTCCCAAACAAATTGTACACATTATGCAAGTAATGGAGGATTACACACCAAATACTCATACAGCTAAACAAATACAAATACTTCTTTATTACAACATACATGTCCTTCTTGCAGATCATCCAATGCTTTTCTAAAGTGAGAAAGACTACGATATCTGTAAGGCCGATCAGCACGCTCCTAGTTACGCCACCTGACATCAGACAATTCGTTAATTAACTTTTATCAATCAAATTTAAAATACAGCATACTACAATTTTTCAAAGCAGATAGTAATTAAATCTACCTGTTTACAATCAGAAATAGTCGAGGATTGACATGAATCGGCACAAGATATGGTAGATGGATCCAAGCCCAGGTAAGCAAAAGTGTCAGTGGACCATCAATCTCCTTGCAGTCGACACGAGTTGCCCTACACAACGCTCTATACAAGTGTGCCAGGCATGCCGATCCCCAACTAAATTGTATGATCCCAACAGAGTTATGGAGTAACGGCTGAAACTTCTAGTGCACCCCTGCCCCAGACTTATCTCCAAATATAATGGTCCTAAATAATATTATGTGACATTTCACGTACCTCTAAATGTGAATATCATCAGCCAACACTAAACGATCTTTCAGTCTTCAAAACCACGTCAACTTGATGAAGCTTCCTCTACACTTTATCTTTCTAGGTGCAACACCAAACTGATCCAAGCATTCCTAGAAAAACCCTAGAAAATCCTAGAGAAACCTAGAAAACCCTAGAAAATTCTAGAAATTCCTAGAAAACTCTAAAAAATCCTAGAAAAATCCTAGAAAATCCTAGAAAAATCCTAGAAAACCATAGAAAATCTTAAAAAACCCTTAAAAACCTTAGAAAATTGTAGAAAGCCCTAAGGAAACCCTAGAAATCCCTAGAAAATGTTAGAAAACCTTGAAAATCCTAGAAAACTCTATAAAATCCTAGAAAAACCTATAAAACCCTAAAAAAATCCTAGAAAAACTCCTCAAAACACTAGAAAATCCTAAAAAATCGTCAAAAATCTTAGAAAATCATAGAATATTCTAAGAAAATCATAGAAAACTCTAGAAATTACTAGAAATCCCTAGAAAACCCTAAAAAATCCTAGAAAATCCTAACAAACCCAAGAAAATCTTAGAAAAATTCTAGAAAACCATAAAAAACCTCTCGAAAACCCTAGAAAACCCTAAAAAACCTTAGAAAACACTAGAAAAACCTAAGAAAATCCTAAAAAACAAAAATAACCTAAAAAATCCTAGAAAATCTTAGAAAAATCTCAGAAAACTCTAGAACAACCCTAGAAAACCCTAAGAAAACCGTCAAAAATCCTAAAAAATCTAAAAAACTCTAAAAGATCATAGAAAACGCAAAAAAAACCCTAGAAAAACTATAGAAAATTCTAGAAAACTCTAGATAACCTTAGAAAACTCCTAGAAAACCCTAGAAAAACCTGTAAAATACCTAGAAAAATCCTAAAAATCCTAGAAAATCTTAGAAAACTATTGAAACCCTAGAAAACCCTAGAAAAACTCTAAAAACCATAGAAAATCCTAAAAAATCCTCGAAAATCCTAGATAACCGTAAAAAACCCTAAAAAAAACTCTAGAAAATCCTAAAAATACCTAGAAATCCCTAAAGAACCCTAGAAAAAACATAGAAAATACTAAAAAATCCTAAGAAAACCCTAGAAAATACGAGAAAAACCTATAAATTCCTAGAAAAATCCTCTAAAGCCCTAAAAAACCCTCGAAAACCTAAGAAAACCTTGAAAAATCCTAAGAAAACCATAGAAAACCCTAGAAATTTCTAAAAATCCCTA
Source organism: Arachis stenosperma (assembly GCF_014773155.1). Taxonomy (NCBI): domain Eukaryota; kingdom Viridiplantae; phylum Streptophyta; class Magnoliopsida; order Fabales; family Fabaceae; genus Arachis; species Arachis stenosperma. The sequence continues at coordinate 66,286 of NC_080384.1, read as the reverse complement.
GAAAATCCTAGAAAAACACTAGAAAACCCTAGAAAATCCTAACAAACAGTCAAAAATTCTAAGAAAACCCTCGAAAATACTAGAAAACTTAGAAAACCCTAAAAAACTGAAGAAAATCCTAAGAAAATCATAGAAAATTCTAGAAAACTCTAGAAAAACCCTAGAAAATCCTAGAAAACCCTAAAAAACCCTAGAAAACACTAGAAATCAATAGTTATCCCTAGAAAAATCCAAAAAAACCTAGAAAAACCTAATGAATCCTAGAAATTACTAGAAAAACCCTAGAAAAGCTATAAAAATCCCTAGAAAAACCTAAAAAAACCCTAGAAAATCCTAACAAATACCAGAAAACCCTCACAAACCCTAGATAACATAGAAAACTCTAAGAAACCGAAGAAAACCCAAAGAAAACCCTAAAAAATGCTAGAAAAACCTAGAAAATCTTAGAAAATCCAAGAAAAATCCTAGAAAAACTTAGAAAATCCTAGAAAACCCCTAGAAAATCTTAGAAAACCCTAAGAAACCATTAGAAATCTCTAGAAAACCCTAAAAAAACCTTATAAAACCCTAGAAAACCCTAGAAAACCCTAGAAAAAACCTAGAAAACCCTAGAGAACCCTAGAAAAACCTTCGAAAACCATAGAAAACCTTAAAAACCCCTCGAAATTTCTAGAAAATCGTAGAAAAAACCTTAGAAATCCCGAGAAAATCCTAGAAAACCCAAAAAACCCTAGAAAACCATTAGAAATCTCTAGAAAATCCCAGATAACCCTAGAAAATCTCTAGAAAACCCAATAAAACCCTTGAGAACCCCTAGAAAACCCTAGAAAAATCCTAAAAAATACTTGAAAACCATAGAAAACTCTAAAAAACCCTCGAAAACCGTCGAAAACCCTAAGAAAACCCTAGAAAATCCTAGAAAACTTTAGAAAAATCCTCGTATAGAAAACCCTAAAAAACCCTCGAAAATTGTAAAAAATCGTAGTAAACCTTATGAAAACCCTATAAATCCCTAAAAATTTCTAAAAAATTCTATAAAAAAGATAAAAAATGCTAGAAAATCCTAAAACCCTAAAAAAACCTAGAAAACCCTAGAAAAACCTATAAAATCCAAGAAAAACCCACGAAGACTCTAGAAAACCCACGAAGACTCTAGAAAACCATAGAATTCCCTAAGAAAACCATAGAAAACACTAGAAATCCGTAAAAAATCTTAGAAAAATGCTAAAAAATCCTAGAAAATCCTAACAAACCCTAGAAAATACTAAGAAAACCCTCGAAAATCCTAAAAACCTAGAAAACTCTAAAAAATAGAAGAAAATCCTAAGAAAACCCTAGAAAATCTAGAAAATCCTAGAAAACCCTAGAAAATCCTAGAAAACCCTAAGAAAATCCTCGAAAACCCTAGAAAAATCTAAAAACCGTAGAAAACCCTGGAAAATCCTAGAAAACCGCTAGAAAGTCTTAGAAAAATCCTAGAAAATTCTAGGAAACCCTAAAAAATACTAGAAAACCATATGAAAACCCTAGAAAATCCTTGAAAAACCTAGAAAACCCTAGAAAAATCCTCAAAACCCTTAGAAAATCCTAAAAAATCCTCGAAAATCCCAGAAAATCCTAAGAAACCCTAAGAAAACCCTATATATCTCTAGAAATCCCTAGAAAACCCTTCTTCTTCTCATACTCTTCTCTTCAAATCTTTGAGGCTCGTCTTGTTCTTTCTCTTTTTCTCTATTATCATAGATGATAGAGTGATGTTAAAAGTGTATTATCATGGTCAAATTTTATTACAAACATCTAAAGGAGTAAAATTTGTGTGTGAAAATCCATTAGATATTATAATTTCATTCATACTGCCATTTGAAGAATTAAAAAGTGTGATTTGTGAGAAGATAGATTTTCTAATATCTAGGAGAGTATCGTGTATTCTATACAGATATCCTATATCTGTATTTGGTGGGTTTATTCAATTTCAAACGAAATACATGACCGATGAAGTGAGCATGCAAGAAATGTTTTCAGTGTATCTAGAAAGTCGGTCTTGAATATCGTTCATTAAATTGTATATTGAGTTCGAGCAATCTGCGGCAGATCAAGATATTAAATTGGAAGATTACAACAGTGTTAGTGAGAAAGAGTTTGAAAGTAACTATGAGGTCGTTGATTCGGGTGTAGACGAAGATCAAGTTGACAATGCTATGGCGGCAGATGTGGCAGATGTGGCAAATGATCTAGCAAACTAGCAGCCGTTTGAGGAGCTGACTTTCATGCGGTTGTTGGATTTGGAGGTCATGCATGCATCAGAGTTTCCTCAATATATAAATGCAGCTATGTAATAATTTTAAATTATGATTATACATAGGTTTTGAGTTTGAGACAAATATTTAAGGCATCGGTAAATAGGTAAAATATAGCATATAATTTATAATTGTTTAATTCTTAATTATCAAGTAAACATATATGTTGAGGAGTTTAGTATTCACATTCTTGTGTGATTATTAACTTATTAAATGTCATTTGATGACCTAGTTGATAAAGTTATTAACTTTTGAATGATTTATTCTTGATTTATGAATCATGGATTTTAATAATGTGACACGTATTTAAGAATTATTTATCGAAATATAAATTTTATGGCGTGATTGCAGCAGAGCTTCCTGTTATGACAGATGGTGAATTTGCCGTGGAAATGGAATTCAGTTCTAAGGAGACCGTACTTAAGGCGATGAAAGATTATACCATCCGTAGAGGTGTAGATTATCAGGTGCATGAGTTAGAACTGACAACATTCTATGCTTAATGAACCCAGTACGACACAGGTTGTGATTGGCTGATCAGGGTGAGCAAAATGTCCAGGAAGTACTGCTAGGAGATAAGGAGGGTTTTTTAGGGTTTTTCTAGTAGTTTCTATGGTTTTCTAGGGTTATTCTACGGTTTTTAGGGTATTTTTGGATTTTCTACGATTTACTAGTATTTTCTAGGGATTTCCAAGGATTTTCTGGGCTTTTCTAAGAGTTTTCTATGGTTTTCTGCCATTTTAGGATTTTCAAGAGTTTTTCTAGGATTTTCAAGGGATTTCTAGGGTTTTCTAAGATTTCTTAGGGTTTTCTATGGTTTTTGAGGGTTTTAAGGGTTTTCTATGGTTTTGAAGATTTTTTTAGGGTTTTATAGGATTTCTGGGATTTATCTAGGATTTTCTATGATTTCTATTGTTTCCTAGGGTTTTCTAGGTTTTTATAGGGTTTTCTAGGGTTTCCTATGGTTTTCAAGGGTTTTTGTAGGATTTCTATGATTTTCTAGGTTTTCGAGGCTTTTTAGGGTTTCTATGATTTTCGATTTTTTTCTAGGATTTTCTAGGTTTTTTTTGGATTTTCTAAGGTCTTCCAGGTTTTTCTAGGGATTTTTCTGATTTTTTTAGGGTTTTCTAGGATTTTTCTAAAGTTTTCTAATATTTTCTAGGGATTTCTAAGGTTTTTTAGGGATTTCTTAGGTTTTTCTCGGGTTTTCGAGGATTTTTTAGGGTTTCCTATGGTTTTCGAGGGTTTTCCTAGGATTTTTTAGGGTTTTTCTAGGGTGTTCTAGGATTTTCTAGGGTTTTTTAGGTTTTTCTTGGATTCTCTAGGGTTTTCAGAGGTTTTCTATAGTTTTCAACGGTTTTCTAAAGTATTTTTGGGTTTTTTACGGTTTTCGATGGTTTTTCTAAGATTTTCTAGGTTTTTCTAGAGTGTTCCAGGGTTTTCTAGAGACTTTTAGGATTTTCTAAAGTTTTCGTAAGGTTTTCTTCGGTTTTCAAGAATTTTCTACAGTTTTCGAGGGTTTTTATAGGGTTTCTTGGGTTTAGGGCTTAGGGTTTAGGGCTTAGGGCTTAGGGCTTATGGCTTTAGGCTTAGGGTTTATGGTTTTAGGGTTTTAGGGTTCAGGGCTTGGGGCTCGGGGCTTGGGGCTCAGGGTTTCAGGGTTCAGGGTTTCAGGGTTCAAGGTTCAGGGTTCAGGGTTTAGGGCTTAGGGCTTAGGGCTTAGGGCTTAGGGCTTAGGGCTTAGGGTTTTAGGGTTTTAGGGGTTTAGGATTTTAGGGGTTTAGAGGTTTAGGGGTTTAGGGGTTTAGGGGTTTTAGGGGGTTTAGGGTTTAGGGCTTATGGCTTAGGGTTTAGGGCTTAGGGCTTAGGGCTTAGGGCTTAGGCCTTAGGGTCTAGGGTTTAGGGTTTAGGGTTTAGGGTTTATGGTTTATGGTTTGGGGTTTGAGGTTTAGGGTTTAGGGGTTAGGTTTTAGGGTTTAGGGTTTAGGGTTTAGGGTTTTAGGATTTAGGGTTTTAGGGTTTAGGGTTTTATGGTTTAGGGTTTAGGGTTTAGGGTTTAGGGTTTAGGGTTCAGGGTTCAGGGTTCAGGGTTCAGGGTTCAGGGTTCAGGGTTCAGGGTCTAGGGTTCAGGGTCTAGGGTATAGGGTCTAGGGTCTAGGGTCTAGGGTCTAGGGTCTAGGGTCTAGGGTCTAGGGTCTAGGGGTTTAGGGTTTAGGGGTTTAGGGGTTTAGGGTTTAGGGTTTAGGGTTTACGGTTTACGATTTAGGGTTTATGGTTTAGGGTTTAGGGATATGATTAGCATTTAGGGTTAGGGTTAGGGTTAGCATTTAAGGTTAGCGTTTGAATTAGGGTTAGGGTTAGGGTTAGGGTGAGGGTTAGCATTTAGTGTTAGGGTTAAGGTTAGCATTTAGGGTTAGCATTAGGGTTATGGTTAGGGTTAGCATTTAAGTTTAGGGTTAGGGTTACGGTTAGTGTTATGGTTATGGTTAGGGTTAGGGTTAGGATTAGCATTTAGAGTTAGGGTTAGCATTTAGAGTTTGTGTTAGGATTAGAATTAGTGTTAGCATTTAGGGTTAAGGTGAGGGTTAGGGTTAGGGTTAGTATTAGGGTTAGTGTTAGGATTAAGGTTAGGGTTAGCATTTAGGGTTAGGGTTAGGATTAGGATTAGGATTAGGGTTAGGGTTATGGTTATGGTTATGGTTATGGTTAGGGTTAGGGTTAGAGTTAGGGTTAGGGTTAGAGTTAGGGTTAGATTTTAAGGTTAGGTTTAGGGTAATGGTTAGGGTTAGGGTTAGGCTTAGGGTTAAGGCTAGGGTTTGGGTTAGGGTTAACGTTAGTATTTAGGGTCAAGGTTAGCGTTAGAGTTAGGGTTAGCGTATAGGGTTAGGGTTAGGGTTAAGGTTAGGGTTAGGGTTGGGGTTAGGGTTAGGGTTAGGGTTATGGATAGAATTAGCATTTAGGGTTAGGGTTAGGGTTAGGGTTATCGTTAGGGTTAGGGTTTTCTAGGGTTTTCTATGGTTTTCAAGGGTTTTTGTAGGATTTTCAATGATTTTCTAGGTTTTCGAGGCTTTTTTAGGGTTTTCTATGATTTTCGATTTTTTTCTAGGATTTTCTAGGTTTTTTTTTGGATTTTCTAAGGTCTTCCAGGTTTTTCTAGGGGTTTTTCTGATTTTTTAGGGTTTTCTAGGATTTTTCTAAAGTTTTCTAATGTTTTCTAGAGATTTCTAAGGTTTTTTAGGGATTTCTTAGGTTTTTCTCGGGTTTTCGAGGATTTTTTAGGGTTTCCTATGGTTTTCGAGGGTTTTCCTAGGATTTTTTAGGGTTTTTCTAGGGTGTTCTAGGATTTTCTAGGGTTTTTTAGGTTTTTCTTGGATTCTCTAGGGTTTTCAGAGGTTTTCTATAGTTTTCAACGGTTTTCTAAAGTATTTTTGGGTTTTTTACGGTTTTCGATGGTTTTTCTAAGATTTTCTAGGTTTTTCTAGAGTGTTCCAGGGTTTTCTAGAGACTTTTAGGATTTTCTAAAGTTTTCGTAAGGTTTTCTTCGGTTTTCAAGAATTTTCTACAGTTTTCGAGGGTTTTTATAGGGTTTCTTGGGTTTAGGGCTTAGGGTTTAGGACTTAGGGCTTAGGGCTTATGGCTTTAGGCTTAGGGTTTATGGTTTTAGGGTTTTAGGGTTCGGGGCTTGGGGCTTCGGGCTTGGGGCTCAGGGTTTCAGGGTTCAGGGTTTCAGGGTTCAGGGTTCAGGGTTCAGGGTTTAGGGCTTAGGGCTTAGGGCTTAGGGCTTAGGGTTTTAGGGCTTAGGGTTTTAGGGTTTTAGGGGTTTAGGGTTTTATGGGTTTAGAGGTTTAGGGGTTTAGGGGTTTAGGGGTTTTAGGGGGTTTAGGGTTTAGGGCTTATGGCTTAGGGTTTAGGGCTTAGGCCTTAGGGTCTAGGGTCTAGGGTTTAGGGTTTAGGGTTTAGGGTTTAGGGTTTATGGTTTGGGGTTTGGGGTTTAGGGTTTAGGGGTTAGGGGTTAGGGTTTTAGGGTTTAGGGTTTTAGGGTTTTAGGGTTTTAGGGTTTTAGGGTTTAGGGTTTAGGGTTTAGGGTTTAGGGTTCAGGGTTTAGGGTTTCGAGTTCAGGGTTCAGGGTTCAGGGTTCAGGGTTCAGGGTTCAGGGTTCAGGGTTCAGGGTTCAGGGTTCAGGGTCTAGGGTCTAGGGTCTAGGGTCTAGGGTCTAGGGTCTAGGGGTTTAGGGTCTAGGGGTTTAGGGTTTAGGGTTTAGGGTTTAGGGTTTAGGTTTTAGGGTTTAAGGTTTAAGGTTTAGGGTTTAGGGTTTAGGGTTTAGGGATATGATTAGCATTTAGGGTTAGGGTTAGGGTTAGCATTTAAGGTTAGCGTTTGAATTAGGGTTAGGGTTAGGGTTAGGGTGAGGGTTAGCATTTAGTGTTAGGGTTAAGGTTAGCATTTAGGGTTAGCATTAGGGTTATGGTTAGGGTTAGCATTTAAGTTTAGGGTTAGGGTTAAGGTTAGTGTTATGGTTATGGTTAGGGTTACGGTTAGATCAGGGTTAGGGTTAGGATTAGCATTTAGAGTTAGGGTTAGCATTTAGAGTTTGTGTTAGGATTAGAATTAGTGTTAGCATTTAGGGTTAAGGTGAGGGTTAGGGTTAGGGTTAGTATTAGGGTTAGTGTTAGGATTAAGGTTAGGGTTAGCATTTAGGGTTAGGGTTAGGATTAGGATTAGGATTAGGGTTAGGGTTATGGTTATGGTTATGGTTATGGTTATGGTTAGGGTTAGGGTTAGAGTTATGGTTAGGGTTAGAGTTAGGGTTAGATTTTAAGGTTAAGTTTATGGTAATGGTTAGGGTTAGGGTTAGGCTTAGGGTTAAGGCTAGGGTTTGGGTTAGGGTTAACGTTAGTATTTAGGGTCAAGGTTAGCGTTAGAGTTAGGGTTAGCGTATAGGGTTAGGGTTAGGGTTATGGATAGAATTAGCATTTAGGGTTAGGGTTAGGGTTAGGGTTATCGTTAGCATTTAGGGTTATCGTTTGGGTTAAGGGTAGGGTTAGGGTTAGCATTTAGGGTTAGGGTTAGGGTTAGGGTTAGGGTTATGATTACGGTTAGGGTTAGCATTTAGGGTTAGGGTTAGGGTTAGGATTAGTGTTAGAGTTAGGGTTAGGGTTACGGTTAGGGTTAACATTTAGGGTTTGGGTTAGTGTTAGGGTTAGGGTTAGCTTTTAGGGTTAGGGTTAGGGTTTGGGTTAGGTTTAGGTTTAGGTTTAGGGTTATGGTTAGGGTTAAGGTTAGGTTTAGGGTTAGGGTTAGAGTTAGGTTTTGGATAGGATTAGCATTTAGGGGTAAGGGTTAGGAATAGGGTTAGAGTTTGGGTTAGAGTTAGGGTCAGCATTTAGGGTTAGGGTTAGGGTTAGGGTTAGGGTTAGAGTTAGGTTTTGGGTAGGAATAGCATTTAGGGTTAGGATTAGGGATAGCGTTTAAGGTTAGCGTTTGAGTTAGGGTTAGGGTTAGGTTAGCGCTTGAGTTTCGGTTAGGGTTAGGCATAGCATTTAGGGTTACGGTTAGTGTTAGGGTTAGGGTTAGCATTTAGGGTTAGGGTTAGGGTTAGGATTAGGGATAGGGTTATGGTTATGGTTAGGGTTAGGGTTAGGGTTAGAGTTAGGGTTACAGTTAGTGTTAGGGTTAGGGTTAGCATTTAGGGTTAGGGTTAGGGTTATGATTAGGGTTAGGATTATGGTTAGGGTTAGGGTTAGGGTTAGAGTTAGGGTTAGGGTTAGCATTTAGGGTTAGGGTTAGGGTTTGGGTCATGGTTAGGGTTATGGTTAGGGCTAGCGTTAGAGTTAGGGTTAAGGTTAGCATTTAATGTCAACGTTAGGGTTAGCATTTGGGGTTAGGGTTAGGGTTAGGGTTAGGGTTAGCATTTAGGGTTGTTGTCTGAGTTAGGGTTAGGATTAGGGTTAGCATTTAGGGTTATGGTTAGGGTTAGGGTTAGGGTTAGGGTTCGGGTTAGCATTTAGGATTAGAGTTAGGATTATGGTTAGGGTTTGGGTTAGGGTTAGAGTTAGGGTTAGGGTTAGCATTTGGGGTTAGGGTTAGGGTTAGCATTTAGGATTTGGGTTAGGGTTAGTGTTAGGGTTAGCATTTAGGGTTAGGGTTAGGGTTAGGGTTAAGGTTATGGTTATGGTTAGGGTTATGGTTAGAGTTAGAGTTATGGATAGGAATAGCATTTAGGGTTAAGGTTAGCATTTAAGGTTACCGTTTGAGTTAGGGTTAGGATTAGTGTTAGGGTTAGAATTAGCATTTCAGTTTGGGTTAGGTTTAGGGTTAGGGTTAGGCTTAGCATTTAGGGTTAGGGTTAGGGTTAAGGTTAGTGTTAGGGTTAGCATTAGGGTTAGAGTTAATGTTTGCATTTAGGGTTAGGGTTAGGGTTAGGGTTAGGGTTAGGGTTAGCTTTTAGGGTTAGGGTTAGGGTCAGGGTTAGGGTTAGGGTTAAGGTTAGGGCTATGGTTAAGGTTAGGGTTAGGGTTCGCATTTAGGGTCACGGTTAGGGTTAGAGTTAGGGCTAACATTCAGGGTTAGGGTTAGGGTTAGGGTTAGCATTTAGGGTTGCTATTTGAGTTAGCATTTAGGTTTAGGATTAGGGTATGTGTTAGGGTTAGGGTTAAGGTTTGCATTTAGGTTTAATGTTAGGGTTAGGGGTAGGGTTACGGTTAGGTTTAGTGTTATGGTTAGGGTTAAGGTTAGGGTTAGGGTTAGGGTTAGCATTTAGGGTTAGGGTTAGGGTTATGGTTATGGTTATGGTTATGTTTATGGTTATGGTTATGGTTAGGATTAGGGTTAGGGTTAGAATTAGCATTTAGGTTTAGGGTTAGGATTAGGATTAGCATTTATTGTTAGGGTTAGTGTTAGGGTTAGGGTTAGCATTTAGGTTTAGGGTCATGGTTAGGATTAGGGTTAGGGTTAGAGTTAAGGTTAAGGTTAGGGTAAGTGTTAGCATTTAGGGTTAGGGTTAGGATTAGGGTTAGGGTTAGGGTTATGGTTAGCGTTAGGGTTAGCATTTAAGGTCAGGGTTAGGGTTTGAGTTAAGGTTAGCATCTAGGGTTAGGGTTAGGGTTAAGGTTAAGGTCAGGGTTAGGGTTAGGGTTTGGGTTAGCATTTAAGGTTAGGATTAGGGTTAAGGTTAGTGTTAGGGTTATGGTTAGGGTTAGGGTTAGGTTTAGGATTAGGGTTAGGATTATTATTTAGGGTTAGGGTTAGGATTAGGGTTAGGGTTAGCATTTAGTGTTAGGCTTAGGGTTAGGGTTAGGGTTAGGGTTGAGCTGCTTCTTCTTCAACCATGTCTTCCGCTCAAACCACCATAATCCGAACCAATTAGTCACAATCACAAGTAATGATATCCAAACACAATCAAGAGCAATTATAGCAAGTATAATGATTAACAGTTAATCAGAAATATTCACGTTGGCAAACTAAATATAATATGCACACCCAAATAATGTCACATAGATGCATATGATGCATGCCTATCCTACTGGCCATGAGTTCATGCGTCGGTTAAACTGCCAAAACCTGACACATCCGGTAGCTAACTCGAATATGGAACACCACAACATGGAGCAAGTGGGACTAAACCGCAACCCTTGTATCTTACCCGCTTAACCTAGAGCAAGTGGGACAAACCTCAGCCCTTGCGTTTTATGATATTTTACTTCTTTGTTGCTTCTACTGACTTTAGTTTGCTTATTACTCTTCTATGATATGAGATTATTGTCCAAATAAATGCAAAATCCTTTGTTACTAACCTTAAATGCTAACCCAAACCCTAACCCTAACCCTGACCTTAACCTTAACCCTAACCCTAACCCTAAATGCTAACCCTAACTCTAACCCTAACCCTGACCTTAAATGCTAACCCTAACGCTAACCATAACCCTAACCCTAACCCTAATCCTAACCCTAACCCTAAATGCTAACACTTACCCTAACCTTAACCTTAACTCTAACCCTAACCCTAATCCTAACCATGACCCTAAACCTAAATGCTAACCCTAACCCTAACACTAACCCTAACAATAAATGCTAATCCTAATCCTAACCCTAAACCTAAATGCTAATTCTAACCCTAACCCTAATCCTAACCCTAACCCTAAATGCTAACTCTAACCCTAACCATAACAATAACCATAACCATAAACATAACCATAACCATAACCATAACCCTAAACCTAAACCTAAACCTAACCCAAACCCTAACCCTAACCCTAAAAGCTAACCCTAACCCTAACACTAACCCAAACCCTAAATGTTAACCCTAACCGTAACCCTAACCGTAACCCTAACCCTAACTCTAACACTAATCCTAACCCTAACCCTAACCCTAAATGCTAACCCTAACCGTAATCCTAACCCTAACCCTAACCCTACCCTTAACCCAAACGATAACCCTAAATGCTAACGATAACCCTAAATGCTAACGATAACCCTAACCCTAACCCTAACCCCAACCCTAACCCTAACCTTAACCCTAACCCTAACCCTATACGCTAACACTAACTCTAACGCTAACCTTGACCCTAAATACTAACATTAACCCTAACCCAAACCCTAGCCTTAACCCTAAGCCTAACCCTAACCCTAACCATTACCCTAAACCTAACCTTAAAATCTAACCCTAACCCTAACCCTAACCCTAACCCTAACCCTAACCCTAACCATAACCATAACCATAACCATAACCCTAACCCTAATCCTAATCCTAATCCTAACCCTAACCCTAAATGCTAACTCTAACCTTAATCCTAACACTAACCCTAACCCTAACCATCACCTTAACCCTAAATGCTAACACTAATTCTAATCCTAACACAAACTCTAAATGCTAACCCTAACTCTAAATGCTAATCCTAACCCTAACCCTGATCTAACCCTAACCCCAACCAAAACCATAACACTAACCTTAACCCTAACCCTAAACTTAAATGCTAACCCTAACCATAACCCTAATGCTAACCCTAAATGCTAACCTTAACCCTAACACTAAATGCTAACCCTAACCTTAACCCTAATTCAAACGCTAACCTTAAATGCTAACCCTAACCCTAACCCTAAATGCTAATCATATCCCTAACCCTAACTCTAACCCTAACCCTAACCCTAATCCTAACCCTAAATGCTAACCCTAACCCTAAATGTTAACACTAACCCTAACCCTAACACTAACATTAACCCTCACCCTAACCATAACCCAAACCCTAATACCGTCACCCGAACCCTAACCCTAATCCTAACCCTAAATGATAACCCTAACCCTAACCCTAATCCTAAATGCCAACCCTAACTCTAACTCTAACCCTAAATGCTAACCCTAACCCTAACCCTAATCCTAAACCTAAACCTAAACCCTAACCCTAACCCTAAATGCTAACCCTAACCCTAACGCTAACCCAAACCTTAACACTAAACATAACCCTAACCCTAACTCTAACCCTAAATGCTAACTCTAACCCTAACCCTAACTCTAAATGCTAACCCTAATCCTAACCCTAGCCCTAACACTATCCCTAACCCTAACCTTAAATGATAAGCCTAACACTAACCCTAACCCTAATTTTAACCCTAACCCTAACCCTAAATGCTAACCCTAACCCTATCCCTAACCCTAACCCTAACCTTAATCCTAACCCTAAACCTAAATGCTAACTCTAACCCTAACCTTAACCCTAAATACTAACCCTAATCATAACCCAAACCAAAACCCCAAAACATTCCTTCATAGCCAATAACAAAGCACTTCATTGTAATTCCTAGGGAGATAAAAACAGGGATTACCAAGGGCATGAGAGGTGTTTCCATTAGTCCTAGCACTTCATTGGCTTGGGGAGAGGTGTTTCCATTAGTCTTGCAAGATTCACTCCCTTGTGTTCTTCCTTGATTACCTCCACCTTTTTACAAACTTTTTCAATTTCAACCTCCTCCTCTTGGTAGCTCCCTTCCAATTCAATCTCTTCTTCATTGCTTACCAATGGCATGAGAGGTTGTGTCTTTTCTTTTATACTATCTATTTTCAGAGGTCTATCACAACAAGAACCACAAAATAAATTATGCATGTATTACAAAAAGATGTAAATTCAAGAAGGAAGCAATTCAAGAATTCACATTATAGTTTGGATATCTAAAAAATGGTCTCTCTGGATTTGCTTCTATTCTAGACCAACAAAGAACGGGACGTATTCCACAACCACACCAGGTGGAAAGAGGACCCCACCTATATCATTCAGTTCGGATGACCAATGGTTTGATGAGATCACGGAAAACCCTCCAATGGTCCTCATGACCTGCCATGCAAAAATGGATGGGGACTAGGGGTAGCAAACGGGTCGAAACCTGTCGAGCTGATCGCATAACCCGCCAAAAAATGCGGGTTTGGCTGAAAATTTATGGCCACCAAACTTAAAAATTCTGCTTACCCTGCACCGCCTAATCCACGGGATTTGGTGAGCTTCGGCGGGACGGGGCAGTCTTTTCCACTGGGCCAAGCTTTTATTTTGGTAGAACAATTTTTTTACAAATTTTTATGATGTTATTGATCTACAAAATGATGAAGATGATAATTGAAGAAGTTTTAACTTATATTTTGGATAATATTTGTTTTGCTTTGGACAATGCTGATTTTATTATTTTATTTCAAAAAATTTAATTTAAAATTATATTATTACATATTTATAATTATAAAGACGTTAATGTGCGTAAATTTAAAAATTATAATTTTTTATATTTTTAGAAATTATAAATATATTGAAATTGTTGTGAAATTATATATATTGTTTAATATTTAATGGCTTATAAAAAAAGGAGATCTCGCCAACCTACAATTAGGCAGGCGGGGGGAAAATTCAGGACCGTCTTACTAGGCGGAGCGGGCTTTTGGTGAGACAGGACGGACTTTTTCGTTTGTCACTGGTGCACGAAATTGCAATAACACTTTTGCAATCCCGCACAACTAACCAGCAAGTGCACTGGGTCGTCCAAGTAATACCTTGCGTGAGCAAGGGTCGATCCCACGGAGATTGTCGGCTTGAAGCAAGCTATGGTTATTTTGTAAATCTTAGTCAGGATATCAGAAATTATCAGGATTGATTGTAAAAAGCAAAAGAACATGTAATGGTTACTTGTATTGCAGTGATGGAGAATGGGTTGAGGTTTGGAGATGCTCCATCTTCTGAATCTCTGCTTTCCCACTGTCTTCTTCATCAAACACGCATGTCTCCTTCCATGGCAAGCTCGTGTAGGGTCTCACTGTTGTCAGCAGCTACCTCCCATCCGCGCAGTGAAAGCTAATGCAAAGCACTCTGTCACAGTGCCGCCAATCACCGGTTTGGTTCCCTCCCCTACCGGAATAGAATCACTCTTTTGCGTCTGTCACTAACGCCCAGTAGGTTACAGGTTTGAAGCACATCACAGTCATTCAATCATTGAATCCTACTCAGAATACCACAGACAAGGTTTAGACCTTCCGGATTCTCTTGAATGCTGCCATCAGGTCCTGCCTATACCACGAAGATTCCGATTAAAGAACCCAAGAGATAACTACTCAATCTAAGATAGAACAGAGGTGCTTGTCAGGCACGTGTTCATGGTTGAGAATGATGATGATTGTCACGGATCATCACATTCATCCGGATTAAGAACAAGTGTTATCTTAGAACGGAAGCAAGCATGATTGAATAAGAAACAGTAGTAATTGCATTAATCCATCAAGACACAGCAGAGCTCCTCACCCCAACCATGGGGTTTAGAGGCTCATACTGTGGAAGAAACGTGTACAAAATGTTATGAGGTCATTAGGTTCTGATTACAATGTCAAAAGGTCCTATAAGTAGTAAACTAGTATCCTAAGGTTTACAGAAATGAGTAAATGACAGAAAAATCCACTTCCGGGCCCACTTGGTGTGTGCTTGGGCTGAGCATTGAAGCTTTTATGTGTAGAGACGTTTTCTGGAGTTAAACGCCAGTTCTCATGCCAGTTTGGGCGTTTAACTCCAACTTTTAATCCAGTTCCGGCGTTTAACGCTGGAATTTCTGAGGCCGGATTGCTACGCGGGTTTGGGCCATCAAATCTTGGACAAAGTATGGACTATTATATATTGCTGGAAAGCCCAGGATGTCTACTTTCCAACGCCGTTGAGAGCGCGCCAATTGGGCTTCTGTAGCTCCAGAAAATCCACTTCGAGTGCAGGGAGGTCAGAATCCAACAGCATCTGCAGTCCTTTTCAGTCTCTGGATCAGATTTTTGCTCAGGACCCTCAATTTCAGTCAGAAAATACCTGAAATCACAGAAAAACACACAAACTCATAGTAAAGTCCAGAAAAGTGAATTTTAATTAAAAACTAATAAAAATACTAAAAACTAACTAAAAGATACTAAAAACATACTAAAAACAATGCCAAAAAGCATACAAATTATCCGCTCATCACAACACCAAACTTAAATTGTTGCTTGTCCCCAAGCAACTGAAAATCAAAATAGGATAAAAAGAAGAGAATATACTATAGATTCCAAAATATCAAAGAAACACAGCTCCAATTAGATGAGCGGGACTAGTAGCTTTTTGCCTCCGAACAGTTTTGGCATCTCACTCTATCCTTTGAAGTTCAGAATGATTGGCATCTATAAGAACTCAGAACTCAGATAGTGTTATTGATTCTCTTAGTGAAGTACATTGATTCTTGAACATAGCCAGTGTATGAGTCTTGGCTGTGGCCCAAAGCACTCTGTCTTCCAGTATTACCACCGGATACATACATGCCACAGACACATAATTGGGTGAACCTTTTTAGATTGTGACTCAGCTTTGCTAAAGTCCCCAATTAGAGGTGTCCAGGGTTCTTAAGCACACTCTTGTTGCTTTGGATCACAACTCTATTTCCTTCTCTTTTTTTTTTTTTTTTTTTTTCACTGCTTTTCTTGCTTCAAGAATCAATTTGATGATTTTTCAGATCCTCAATAACAGTTCTCTTTCTCCTCATTCTTTCAAGAGCCAACAATTTTAACATTCTTAAAACAACAAATTCAAAAGACATATGCACTGTTCAAGCATTCATTCAGAAAACAAAAAGTATTGCCACCACATCAAACTAATTCAACTAGTTTCAGAGATAAATTTCGGAATCCTGTACTTCTTGTTCTTTTGTGATTAAAGCATTTTTCTTTTAAGAGAGGTGATGGATTCATAGGACATTCATAGCTTTAAGGCATAAACTTTATTAATTTTATTAATTAAGAACAAGACTCAATTATAGATATAAGATGAGACTAAAAATAAAGGAAAGAGATAAAAAAAAAAAAAACGAAAAACAGAGGCCTCTAATGATAGAGGTTTCACAGAGTTAGGACTCAACAACCTTGATTTTGAGAAGTGGATGCTCCCCCAGCTTGAGAGGAGAGCTTTTGGCGTTTCAGTTCCTTGATATCACGCCCCTGCTTCTCTTGTTCCTTCAGCAATTTGCAGATCATGCAGTTCTGATTCTGCTGTTCTTCCTTCAGTTGCTCCATAGTCTCTTGCAGCTTGTTGATGGATGCTTCTAGGCTGGCCCAGTAGCCAATTTCAGGGAATTCAGGGAGGAACTCACGCGCCCTCCTTTTGATGGAGTTGTCTTGCACTTGTCCTTCCATTGACTTCTTGGTGATTGGGTGTTCAATGGGTATGAACTCATCTACTCCCATCTTTACCCCAGCCTCTTTACAGAGCAAGGAGATCAAGCTTGGGTAAGCCAGCTTGGCTTCAGTGGAATTCTTATTTGCAATTGTGTAGATCTCACAAGCAATCACGTGATGCACCTCCACTGCTTTTCCAAGCATAATACAGTGAATCATTACTGCTCTCTTGATGGTGACCTCAGAACGGTTGCTAGTGGGCAATATGGAACGCCCAATAAAGTCTAGCCAACCTCTTGCAATTGGCTTGAGGTCTCCCCTCTTGAGTTGGTTTGGGACACCCTTAGAATTGGTTATCCACTTAGTTCCAGGGAGGCATATGTCCTCTAGAACTTGATCCAACCCCTTATCTACTCTCACCATCCTCCTATTGAAGGAATCAGGATCATCTTGTAGTTGAGGTAACTTGAAGATTTCTCTTATTTTGTCCAGATGGAAGTACATAACTTTCCCTCTGACCATGGTTCTGTGGGTAGGAAAAGCGGTTCCAGTCATTCTTTGCTTATCTGTGAGCCACAGATTTGAGTAGAATTCCTGAACCATGTTCCTTCCAACCTTTGTCTCAGGATTGGTCAGAACTTCCCAACCTCTGTTTCGAATTTGCTCTTGGATCTCCGGATATTCATCTTCTTTCAGATCAAATTTAACTTCCGGGATCACTGACCTTAGTCCCATTATTTTGTGATAATGGTCCTCATGTTCTTTGGTTAAGAACTTCTCTTCATTCCAAAGATTCTTTGGATTGGTCTCTTTCCTTCCTCTTGAGTTGGTTTGTTTTCCCTTGGGAGCCATGATATTGATGAATCTTGGCTTAGTGATCACGGAAAAGCACACCAAACTTAGAGGTTTTGCTTGTCCTCAAGCAAAAAGAAAAGAAATAAGAGAAGAGAGAGAGAGAGGGAGAGAAAATTCGAATGGTGTGAGGAAGGAGGGGTGAGGAACGTTCATTATAGAGTGGGGGGAGGAGAATTTCGAAAACAAAAGAGAGATTTGAAAGGAAATTTGAAAAGATATGAAAGATTTTTGAGAAAAGGGTGAGTTTTTGAAGAAGATTTGGGATTATTTTGAAATAGATTTGAAAAATTGTTTTGATTTTTGAAGATTTGAAAGTGAATAATGAATGATTGAAGTGTGATTTTGTAGAAAAGTATGGGTGAGAAAAGGAAAGTTTGAGAAAATCTGAGTTGAAAACAAAAATGTGGTCCCCCCACCAAGCTGGCGTTAAACGCCAGAATGGCACCCATTCTGGCGTTTAACGCCCATTTGTTGCCCTTTTGGGCGTTTAACGCCCAGCCAGGTACCCTGGCTGGCGTTAAACGCCAGAAAACCTTCCTCACTGGGCGTTTTTCTGAACGCCCAGTGATGCTGCACACCTGGCGTTAAACGCCCAGAATGGTGCCCATTCTGGCGTTAACGCCCAGAATGGTACCATTACTGGCGTTAAACGCCCAGAATGGTGCCCATTCTGGCGTTTAACGCCCAAAATGCCCCTTACTGGCGTTTTTTCGCCAGTAAGCTCATTTTCTCTGCTTTTTGAGCTGAATCCTTCTGTAACTCTGTGAATTCCTTCATTTTGATACTTGCCTCTGTAAGAACTAATCGTACAACTTCCTAATGACTGGGTTGCCTCCCAGCAAGCGCTTCTTTACTGTCTTTAGCTGGACTTTCACTGAGAATCACTCAAGTCTCAGTTTTGAGCATTCCTGCTCAAAATTTCCTTCAAGATAGTGTTTGATCCTCTGTCCATTAACAATGAACTTACTGTTAGAATCAATATCCTGAAGCTCAACATACCCATATGGTGACACTTTTGTAATCACATATGGACCCCTCCACCGGGATTTGAGTTTTCCTGGAAACAGTCTGAGCCTAGAGTTGAAGAGCAGAACTTTTTGTCCTGGTTCAAAGACTCTGGTTGACAATCTCTTGTCATGCCACTTCTTTGCCTTTTCCTTATAGATCTTAGCATTTTCAAAGGCATTGAGTCTGAACTCCTCTAGCTCATTTAGCTGGAGCAGTCTTTTCTCTCCAGCTAACTGTGCATCCATGTTTAGGAATCTGGTTGCCCAGTAGGCTTTATGTTCCAGTTCCACAGGCAAATGGCAGGCCTTTCCATACACCAATTGGTATGGAGAGGTGCCTATAGGAGTCTTGAATGCTGTTCTGTATGCCCACAGAGCATCATCCAAGCTCTTTGCCCAATCCTTTCTTCGGGACATCACAGTCCGTTCCAGGATTCTTTTTAGCTCTCTGTTAGAGACTTCAGCTTGCCCATTTGTCTGTGGATGATACGGAGTTGCCACTTTATGGCTGATTCCATATCTAACCATAGCAGAGTATAGCTGTTTATTGCAGAAATGAGTACCCCCATCACTGATTAGTACTCTAGGGACGCCAAACCTGCTGAAAATGTTTTTCTGGAGGAATTTCAGCACGGTTTTGGTATCATTAGTGGGTGTAGCAATTGCTTCTACCCACTTAGATACATAGTCCACTGCCACCAGAATGTAAGTGTTTGAGTATGATGGTGGGAATGGCCCCATGAAGTCAATTCCCCATACATCAAACAGCTCTATCTCTAATATCCCTTGTTGAGGCATGGCATATCCGTGAGGCAGGTTACCAGCTCTTTGGCAACTGTCACAGTTACGCACAAACTCTCGAGAATCTTTATAGAGAGTAGGCCAGTAGAAGCCGCACTGGAGAACTTTAGTGGCTGTTCGCTCACTTCCAAAGTGTCCTCCATACTGTGATCCATGGCAGTGCCATAGGATCCTTTGTGCTTCTTCTCTGGGTATACACCTGCGGATCACTCCGTCAGCACATCTCTTAAAGAGATATGGTTCATCCCAAAGGTAGTACTTGGCATCTGAAATTAGTTTCTTTCTTTGCACATAACTGTACTCCTTGGGTATGAACCTCACAGCTTATAATTTGCAATGTCTGCAAACCATGGAGCTTCCTGAATGGCAAAGAGTTGCTCATCTGGGAAGGTCTCAGAGATCTCAGTAGAAGGGAGGGACGCCCCAGCTACTGGCTCTATTCTGGACAGATGATCTGCCACTTGGTTCTCTGTCCCTTTTCTGTCTCTTATTTCTATATCAAACTCTTGCAGAAGCAACACCCATCTGATAAGCCTGGGTTTTGAATCCTGCTTTGTGAGTAAGTATTTAAGAGCAGCATGGTCAGTGTACACAATCACCTTTGATCCCACTAAGTAGGATCTAAACTTGTCAATGGCATAGACCACTGCAAGTAATTCTTTTTCTGTGGTTGTGTAATTCTTCTGTGCATCATTTAGAACACGGCTGGCATAATAAATGACATGCAGAAGTTTGTTATGCCTCTGTCCCAACACTGCACCAATGGCATGATCACTGGCATCACACATTAATTCAAATGGTAATGCCCAATCTGGTGCAGAGATGACTGGTGCTGTGACCAGCTTAGCTTTCAGGGTCTCAAATGCCTGCAAACACTGTGTGTCAAACACAAATGGTGTGTCAGCAGCTAGCAGGTTACTCAGAGGTTTAGCAATTTTCGAAAAATCCTTGATAAACCTTCTGTAGAATCCTGCATGCCCCAGAAAGCTTCTGATTGCCTTAACATTGGCAGGTGGTGGTAATTTTTCAATTACTTCCACCTTTGCCTTATCCACCTCTATTCCCCTGCTTGAAATTTTGTGCCCAAGGACAATTCCTTCAGTCACCATAAAGTGACATTTCTCCCAGTTTAAAACCAGGTTAGTCTCTTGGCATCTTTTCAGGACAAGTGATAGGTGGTTAAGACAGGAGCTAAATGAGTCTCCATATACTGAAAAGTCATCCATGAAGACTTCCAGAAATTTCTCTACCATATCTGAGAAGATAGAGAGCATGCACCTCTGAAAGGTTGCAGGTGCATTGCACAGACCAAAAGGCATTCTCCTATAGGCAAACACGCCTGAAGGGCAGGTGAATGCTGTCTTCTCTTGGTCCTGAGGGTCTACTGCAATTTGGTTGTAGCCTGAATAGCCATCCAAAAAGCAGTAATAATCATGGCCAGCTAGTCTTTCTAGCATTTGGTCTATGAATGGTAAAGGAAAATGATCCTTTCTGGTGGCTGTATTGAGCCTTCTGTAGTCAATACACATGCGCCACCCTGTGACTGTCCTTGTAGGAACCAGTTCATTTTTTTCATTATGAACCACTGTCATGCCTCCCTTTTTGGGAACAACTTGGACAGGGCTCACCCATGGGCTGTCAGAAATAGGATAAATAATCCCAGCCTCCAGTAATTTAGTGACCTCTTTCTGCACCACCTCCTTCATGGCAGGATTTAGCCTCCTCTGTGGTTGAACCACTGGTTTGGCATTATCCTCCAACAGGATCTTGTGCATGCATCTGGCTGGGCTAATGCCCTTGAGATCACTTATGGACCACCCAAGAGCTGTCTTGTGTGTCCTTAGCACTTTAATCAGTGCTTCCTCTTCCTGTGAATTTAAAGCAGAGCTTATAATCACTGGAAAAGTATCACCCTCTCCCAGAAATGCATATTTCAGGGATGGTGGTAATGGCTTGAGTTCAGGCTTAGGAGGCTTATCTTCCTCCTGAGGAATTTTCGAAAATTCCATTGCCTCCTCTGGCGCTTCCTGATCAGTTTGAGCATCCTTGAGGATGTTCTCAAGTTCTGATTCTAGGCTTTCAGCCATATTGATCTCTTCTACCAGAGAGTCAATAATGTCAGCGCCCATGCAGTCCTCTGGTGTGTCTGGATGCTGCATAGCTTTTACAGCATTCAACTTGAACTCATCCTCATTGACTCTCAAGGTTACTTCCCCCTTTTGTACATCAATGAGAGTTCGTCCAGTTGCTAGGAAAGGTCTTCCTAGAATGAGAGTTGCATTTTTATGCTCCTCCATTTCCAGCACCACAAAGTCAGTTGGAAAGGCAAACGGCCCAACCTTGACAATCATGTCCTCTATTATGCCTGATGGGTGTTTAATGGAGCCATCAGCAAGTTGGAGGCATATCCTGGTTGGTTTGACTTCTCCAATCAACCCAAGCTTTCTGATAGTGGATGCAGGTATTAAGTTAATACTTGCTCCAAGATCACATAAGGCTACCTTGGTGTAAGTGCCTTCCAATGTGCATGGTATCAGAAAGCTTCCAGGATCTTGAAGCTTTTCTGGTAAGCTTTTTAGAATGACTGCACTGCATTCTTCAGTGAGAAATACTTTTTCAGTTTCTCTCCAATCCTTCTTATGACTTAAGATCTCTTTCATGAACTTAGCATAAGAGGGTATTTGCTCAAGTGCCTCTGCAAAAGGAATCTTTATTTCAAGAGTCCTTAAATAGTCTGCAAAGCGGGCAAATTGCTTATCCTGTTCCGCTTTGCGGAGTTTCTGAGGATAAGGCATCTTGGCTTGATATTCTTCAACCTTAGATGCTGCAGGTTTATTCCTTACAGAAGTGGTTGAAGAAGCCTTGTTAGAGGGATTACTGTCAGCACTCTCAGGTGTCTGATTCTCCTGGGGCGTTTGAACGCCAGGAGTGGATGAAGTTTGGGCGTTAAACGCCAACTTCTCCCCCTTTTCTGGCGTTTGAACGCCAGAACTGGGCAGGGAATGGGCGTTTAACGCCAGCTTTCCTCCCTGTTCTGGCGTTTGAACGCCAATATTGGGCAAGGAATGGGCGTTTAACGCCAATTTTCCTCCCCTTTCTGGCGTTTGAACGCCAATAATATTCCTCTCTGGGCTCTTACTGTCCTCAGAGGGATTTTGAACAGTGGCTTGGTCATCCTCTGTCAACTGTTCCTTAATTGACTTCTTGCTCTTTTGAGCAGTGGCATTCAGTGTTTTCCCACTCCTCAGTTGAACTGCTTGACATTCTTCTGTTATTTGTTTAGATATTTGCTGTTTTGCTTGATTCAACTGCAGTTCTATGCTCTTGTTAGCAACCTTAGTATCATGGAGCATTTCTTTAAATTCTGCTAACTGTTCAGTCATCAGGAGTAGTTGTTGATTAAGCTCATTCATCTGTTCTTGAGGATCAGGATCAGTGACCACTGCCATGACCTCTTCTTGTGGAACGAATTCCTTGCTAGAATATAAGTATTGGTTTCTAGCAACAATGTCTATAAGCTCTTGAGCTTCTTCAATTGTCTTCCTCATGTGTATAGATCCACCAGCTGAGTGATCTAAAGACATCTGAGCTTTTTCTGTGAGCCCATAGTAGAAAATGTCTAACTGTACCCACTCTGAAAACATTTCAGAGGGACATTTTCTTAGCATACCTCTATACCTCTCCCAGGCATTATAAAGGGATTCATTATCCTCTTGTTTAAAGCCTTGGATGTCCAGCCTTAGCTGTGTCATCCTTTTTGGAGGGTAAAAATGATTCAGGAATTTTTCTGATAACTGTTTCCATGTCTTTATGCTTGCTGTAGGTTGGTTATTTAACCACCTTTTTGCTTGATCTTTTACAGCAAACGGAAACAGTAACAGTCTGTAGACATCCTGATCTACCTCTTTATCATGTATTGTGTCAGCAATTTGTAAGAACTGTGCCAGAAACTCAGTAGGTTCTTCCTCTGGAAGACCGGAATACTGGCAATTTTGCTGCACTATGATAATGAGTTGAGGGTTTAGCTCAAAGCTGCTTGCTTTGATGGGAGGTACACTGATGCTACTCCCATATGCAGCTGTACTGGGGTTGGCATAGGACCCCAGAGTCCTTCTGGACTGATTAATTCCACTTAAGTCCATAATAGACAAAAGGGAAATGAGAATAATTGCAAAGAGATGAATTTTGTTTATTTTTTTATTATTATTATTTTTTTTGAAATAACCGAAAAATAAAATTCAATAAAATAAAATAAAAGGAAAATAAAAGAAAATTCGAAAATTAAAAATAAAATAAGATCAAAGCAAATTGAGAACTGAATCAATTAATGAAGAAAAAGATTTTGAGAACAGCAATTAAGAAGATATGATTGAAAAACTTTTATGAAAAAGATTTGATTTTTTTAAAAAGAGGAAAGAGAAAAACACACAAAGACACCAAACTTAAAATTTTAGAAAATCAAACACTAATTTTTCGAAAATTTTAAAGGAAAAACACAAAGAGGACACCAAACTTAGAACTTTTATGAATCAAAAAGGGCTAAGAACATGCAAAATTCGAAAATCACAAGAAAAACAAAATCATGCAAATGACACCAAACTTAGAATATGAAACTGGACTCAACTAAAAAGACTCTAAACCAACAAAAACAAAAGTCCTAATCTAAGCAACAAAATAAACCGTCAGTTGTCCAAACTCGAACAATCCCCGGCAACGGCGCCAAAAACTTGGTGCACGAAATTGCAATAACACTTTTGCAATCCCGCACAACTAACCAGCAAGTGCACTGGGTCGTCCAAGTAATACCTTGCGTGAGCAAGGGTCGATCCCACGGAGATTGTCGGCTTGAAGCAAGCTATGGTTATTTTGTAAATCTTAGTCAGGATATCAGAAATTATCAGGATTGATTGTAAAAAGCAAAAGAACATGTAATGGTTACTTGTATTGCAGTGATGGAGAATGGGTTGAGGTTTGGAGATGCTCCATCTTCTGAATCTCTGCTTTCCCACTGTCTTCTTCATCAAACACGCATGTCTCCTTCCATGGCAAGCTCGTGTAGGGTCTCACTGTTGTCAGCAGCTACCTCCCATCCGCGCAGTGAAAGCTAATGCAAAGCACTCTGTCACAGTGCCGCCAATCACCGGTTTGGTTCCCTCCCCTACCGGAATAGAATCACTCTTTTGCGTCTGTCACTAACGCCCAGTAGGTTACAGGTTTGGAGCACATCACAGTCATTCAATCATTGAATCCTACTCAGAATACCACAGACAAGGTTTAGACCTTCCGGATTCTCTTGAATGCTGCCATCAGGTCCTGCCTATACCACGAAGATTCCGATTAAAGAACCCAAGAGATAACTACTCAATCTAAGATAGAACAGAGGTGCTTGTCAGGCACGTGTTCATGGTTGAGAATGATGATGATTGTCACGGATCATCACATTCATCCGGATTAAGAACAAGTGTTATCTTAGAACGGAAGCAAGCATGATTGAATAAGAAACAGTAGTAATTGCATTAATCCATCAAGACACAGCAGAGCTCCTCACCCCCAACCATGGGGTTTAGAGGCTCATACTGTGGAAGAAACGTGTACAAAATGTTATGAGGTCATTAGGTTCTGATTACAATGTCAAAAGGTCCTATAAGTAGTAAACTAGTATCCTAAGGTTTACAGAAATGAGTAAATGACAGAAAAATCCACTTCCGGGCCCACTTGGTGTGTGCTTGGGCTGAGCATTGAAGCTTTTATGTGTAGAGACGTTTTCTGGAGTTAAACGCCAGTTCTCATGCCAGTTTGGGCGTTTAACTCCAACTTTTAATCCAGTTCCGGCGTTTAACGCTGGAATTTCTGAGGCCGGATTGCTACGCGGGTTTGGGCCATCAAATCTTGGACAAAGTATGGACTATTATATATTGCTGGAAAGCCCAGGATGTCTACTTTCCAACGCCGTTGAGAGCGCGCCAATTGGGCTTCTGTAGCTCCAGAAAATCCACTTCGAGTGCAGGGAGGTCAGAATCCAACAGCATCTGCAGTCCTTTTCAGTCTCTGGATCAGATTTTTGCTCAGGACCCTCAATTTCAGTCAGAAAATACCTGAAATCACAGAAAAACACACAAACTCATAGTAAAGTCCAGAAAAGTGAATTTTAATTAAAAACTAATAAAAATATACTAAAAACTAACTAAAAGATACTAAAAACATACTAAAAACAATGCCAAAAAGCATACAAATTATCCGCTCATCAGTCACTCTTAATAAGGGAACGGACATATGTACCCGCCCCATGAAACTTATTAAATATACGCGAATATAAAATTATTAATTTATCCTAATTTATATATACGTAAATCCATTTCTTGAATTTAGTAATCCTAATTTCTGCCTCCAATTCGAATTTTTTTTCTTCCAGACTCATTCTCAACCTTGATCATTTCTCTCTCTAACTCACTTTCTCTACCTCTCATCAAGTGCGTCACTATGTCGCGTATTTTAGTTTGCATGCTTTCCTCTTCACTCCTTTGATCCATTCCTAGCCCTTTTCAATCTGAAATCACTAACAAACACATCAAGAAATCTAGTGGAATCAAAGGGAGATTAAAATCATCAAGTTAAAGGCCTAAAAAGCATGTTTTCACATAGAGGATATTGAAGAGGAGGATGAAGTACAAGACATGGTTGAAGAAGAAGCAGCTCAACCCTAACCCTAACCCTAACCCTAAGCCTAACACTAAATGCTAACCCTAACCCTAATCTATACTGTTTTACATAAAAGATTATTTTATACAATTTGACAATATCTCTTATTTTATTCCTAAAGCATTGTAATTCTCTTTTGTTTTTTAAAATACGGTAATATTAGGATAAAAAAATAAGTCAGAATTTTCAATATTCATTAATTATCAGACTAATTAATAAATATTAAATAAAATAAATTATGACTATTTTTATCTAATTTTTTTAAGGAAAAGTCTAGGGGCTAGCAATTTTATTGAATTTTGGCCAGCAAATACAATCCTACCTTGACCCTAACCCCATTACAACCCTTAAAAGACCTCTTGATATGTGTATTTATGCATTAAATTTATGTTGATTGTTAGATGAAGAGCAAACTTTAGAAAGCAAGGTTAGTAGAGAATTGAGAGAATCGAACCTAAAACACCTGAGTGATTAGAGTGTATACACTACCAGTAAGGATTCGATGCTCAATTCCTTGTTCCCTGCTTTCATAAGCAATTTTCTTCTTACAAGTCTATTTGTGCTTTATTTTTATGATTTGAATTAGTGAAATCCAGTTCATATTTGTTCTTGAAAGATTTGTTTATTTTTAATCAAGTAGGTAGAAAGATTTTGCATGTAGTTGCATTTATATAGATAGGTTGCATTTCATACATTCTACCATTCCTCTTCATCTTTATAGCTTCTCTTGAGCTTAGCATGAGGACATGCTATTGTTTAAGTGTGGGGAGGTTGATAAACCACTATTTTATGGTTTATCTTGTACTCAATTGAGTGGTTTTATCAACTCTTACCCACTTATTCATACTATTTGCATGGTTTTACATTTGCCTTCCTAATTATGTGCTTTGATTGAAAACATGCTTCTTTGGACTTATAATTTCTAATATTAATCCTCTCTTATCACCATTAGATGCCTTGATATGTGTGTTAAGTGTTTTCAGAGATTACAGGGCAGGAATGGCTCAGAGGATGGAAAGGAAGCATGCAAAAGTGGAAGGAATAAAAAAAATTTAAAACCAGAGAATTACTTTAGAAACAAACTCCAAATATAAAGCAAATAGATAAATGCCGTATGTGTCCAAACTCGCACTACCACTTAACCTCTATATTCCAAGACAAGAGTAAAAAAACATACAAGCCTTCCTCTTAAACATGGCAGTTGTTCATACCCTGGCCCAATAATAAAGGCCCAGGTCCAAACGAAAGGCCTAGTCCAGAGGATTGAGCCTTGCTGAGCACCGACCTTCGTACTAAGAAGTCGGTCTTGACTACGATTTGTTCTAAAGAAGTCGGGACGGAGAATAGCTGGCGGATAAACACTCATTCAAATGAGTAACTACCCCTAGAATCTCTCTAACCACTTCCACGAGCCATATCTTAACCTCCCTAAGATAATGGGACGGTTAACACCCTAAAAATATGGCACTACTCCAACGGTGGTTATTGGTTCACACTATAAATACACTGACACCCCTCAGGTATTTAAAAAGCCCAATACATTCTAAGCCTGTTCACACCCTTGCTAACTTAGGTATCGGAGTGTCTTTGCAGGTATCACCCCCCATTCACTCACGTATACAAGTCGGAAGGAGGTTTCAGCGTGCAAACCTGCTCGGAGGCTACCATCCGCAGTCGATTGGGCCGGCCGAATACAATCCAGCCATTAATCTCCGGTTACCCACCGTAACATTGGCGCCGTTGCCGGGGACCCGAGAGATCAACCACTGATGGCGGACAGATCCCACGAAGAAGGTCATGTGGAGACAGATTCTGAGCAAGAGAATCTGGACACAGGCAATAACGATGCGGACTTCACCCTCCACCAGGAAATTGATAATCAACACAGGGAAGGTACCTCTGGAGTAAAAAACCCGAAGGTAAACTCTTCAGAAGGGCGCGAATCAGAAAAAGAGGGACCATCCCATGTACGCCGGGCTGGTGCCCATTTCTGGCGTTTAACGCCAGCTTCTTGCCCATTCCTGGTGTTAAACGCCAGTCTGGTGACAACACATGCATACTCATCAAGCAGAGGTTTGAGTCATAGGAAAAGACAAAAAAAATGACTGTTGTATACTGTTTGGTTATTTACTTCAGAAAAAATAAATTAGGAATATAATTAATTAATATTAAAGAATATTAAAGGAGAAAATGGGAACTAAAATATAGAAACTCAAGTAAAATACTTAATAATAGTCTAATAACTAAATTGTGGGTTCAGCTATATGTTTAGTGTTTCACTCGCATCAAACATATTACTTCATGAAGAAAATTAAATATTTTTAAAAGATTCAAGAAATTAAAAATCCCAAAGCATCTATAACCATCAATTATAACTAGATATTAGGAAGTGGTTATTACTATTTACTACATCTATATATAGGTAATTTTTTGTTTTTCATACTAAATACTAAGGTTTTGAAAATTAGACCAGTTATCGAATTAGTTCAACCAATTTAACGTTTGTCTAACTAAAAAATTGTTTTATATTAAAATAATAAATAAATTATAAATAAATATTAAAAAAAAGATAATTATAAACGGTCTGAATGCTACTTTACAAGCTCTCGTCTCTCGGATGAAATCATTGTCTACTCCCAACAATCAACCTTCAAGCTCCAGTGCAATTCCTTCTCAACCTTTACCCAACCCCAAAGGTGGAATCAATGCCATCACTTTGAGGTCCGGAACCACACTGCAAGAGAGGAGTCAAGCCCAAAAAAAGACACTTCAGTTGAAGATATTGTTGAGGTAGAGGATGTTGAAGAGGAGGATGAAGTACAAGACATGGTTGAAGAAGAATGACAAACCCCATTTTGAGGGTTTATCTTGTGCTGATTTCAGGGGTTTTATCAATGATTCCACACACTTTCTATATGAAAGTACAAGATTTTGCATTCCTTTCCTAGTTTTGCCTCATGGATGAAAACATGCATATTTTGTACTAAAATAGATACATTTCTAATCTTCTCTTGATGCCATTCGATGCCGTGACTTGTGTGTTAAGTGGTTTCAGGATATAGATAGGAATGGACCGGAAGAGAGAAGGAAGACGGATGCAAAGGAAAGAAGCATGAGAGTTAAAGCCTTGGGAACTTCTGCATGGGCGCGTGCGCGCACCTGGCGCGTCCGCGCGGACAGAGCAACGTGAAGCCGAAACTGAGAGCCAAGCCACGAGCCGGCTTGAGTAGCGGTTAAGCCAGGACCTTCACGGACGCGCACGCGTACATCACGCCTCCGCGCGCTTGACAAGACGCCTCAACGGCGCATGCGCGTACCTTGCGCGTGCGCGCCGATTTGCGAATATGATTTTTTTAGAAGTCACGTGACTTAGGCGTGGAGGTAGTTAAGAATCCCACTTTTGGGGAAATGCCTTGGAGGGAAAACTTAAGAAGACCAGAGGAGCAAGGGTTAGAGAGTTAGTTCATTTTTCTAGAATTAGATATTTTTGGAGGAGAGTTAGTTACACTTTTGGGAGGAGAGAAGAGGGAGATTCCAAGCTTTTCCCTAGGGTTCATCTTCATTCAATTTCTGGATTTTCAGTGACTCTTTGGTGAGATCCATTGCAATTCTCACTCTACTTTGTTCATGTCATAGATTTTCCTCTTCAATTTCAAGTAGTAGTTGTAATTGACCAATTCTCATAGATCTAGAATTCAACTTGTAATTTTGGATTTTAGCCATACTTTGGGAATTTAATTTCTATTGTTACTCTTTGAGATTTGTTGTTAGATCCTTGTGTTGCAATACTTTTAATTCTACTTTTCTTTTCATTTTGCCATGGCTTTCCTTTTTGCTCATCACATGTTTGATAAAATGTCAACACTAGCTATGGAGTAGAATTTTTACACTTGGCATAGGGTTTGGTCATTGGAAGAAGTTGAATAGTTATATCAATGGTTGATTTGGAATTAGGGATTGCTAGTTGGCTTGGAGTGCACTAAAGCTAGATTCCCATGAGGTGAAGCTAGGACTTGTGACTCAAGTTGATTATTTTCATTTGATTTTCTTCTATACTTAGGGGATAACTAAATGAACCAAGACCTAATTGTTGTCAACATTGAATGAACTATAAGGATAGAATTTCCAATGCCAATCCTAAGCCAAGCCTTTTGATAATTGATTGTTTGTTTCTCATTGTTTTGCTAAAACCTTCAAAGAATTTCAACAAAGCTTACTAAACCAATAAGATGCACACTTTGGCAATTCCAAGGGAGAACGACTCGGGAGACTAATACTCTCGGATATAGATTGTAGATTTGTTTGATGATGGATTTTACGTCGGTTTAGACTATACTACGATTGATCACTTGATAATTTCTATACCGGCAAAAATTCATTTGTCAAAATGGCGCCGTTGCCGGGGATTTTGCTTAGTGTGCCATGTTATTGTTTGGATTAAGCATGTGTATATGTACATAGTTGCACTTCATTGTAAATTGTTCAAGTGACTAACCCCTCATCGTTACAATGAATCCCATTTCCCCTTCATTGCATGACGCGTTCACAACCAAATTCGAGCTTAGTACCTTTTGATCCGGAAATAGAACGAACTTTGTTTCATATTAGACAAGTTCGGAGGCGGCTAAGGTGTGGAAAAGGTGAAGAGATTTTCACCACCTCAACCACCTTACTAGAAGTGAACATTGAACCGTCACTCAAAGAAGGCACTAATCATACTTCCATCAATCTCATTAACAATTCTTCTTTTGTTTTAGGTACTAATACCATGGATGCTCCAAGGAGAGTTACCATCAAGGAAGCGGGTGCACCGGATTATGTCCTTCAACCCCTTCATGTAACTCACCCCAACTTGAATGCAAACTTTGAATTGCAGACCGCTTTGATCAACCTCCTACCCAAGTTTCACGGGCTTCCCGCACAAGACCCTATTCGACATCTCAAGGACTTCCATCGCATATGCTCAACTACTAGACGGGAAGGGTCCGATGAAGTTGCTATATGGTTGTTTGCTTTCCCTTTCTCTCTTGAGGACAAGGCTAAAGAATGGTTCTACACTCTCTCTAGTGAAGTCACCTCCGATTGGGACCTACTTAGAAGAGGATTCTTGGATAAATTCTTGCCCCCGGAGAAGATGGATAGGCTAAGAAAGGAAATGTCTTGTATTGTGCAAGGTGAGACGGAACCACTCTATGAGTATTGGGAACGGTTTCGCAAACTACTAGATGCATGCCCTAATCACATGATCGATACTCAAGTATTGCTTGGATACATATGCCAAGGGATGCGAGAGCAAGATAGAACCCTCTTGGACACTTCTAGCAATGGTTCTTTGTCCAAATATAAAACCGCGGAGGAGGCATGGCAACTTATCATTGACTTAGCCGAATCCAATCAACATATGAGGCGAAGAGTCAACCGTCCAAGGACCGTGAATGAGGTATCAACTAGTAGTGAAGCCACCGCTTTAACTCAATCCTTGAATGAGATGACATCCATTTTGAAGCAACTCCAATTGAACCAACAACAACCACAACAACCTCAATCATATCAACAACACCCTCCACCACTTCAACAACACAACCAACAATTGGTCCCTCAAAGAGTATGTGGCATTTGCTCTTGCTACTCTCACTACACGGATGAGTGCCCAAGCCTTCAAGAAGACAACACCTTGGCGGCTACCCATAATTTCTATGACCGCCCCAATCAAGGGTACTACCAAGGAGGCAATTCTAATCAAGGGCACCCATATCAAGGAGGAGGCTACAACCAAGGAAGTGGACACAATAATCAAAATTGGAGAGACAACCATCAACAAGGGAATAGGGACAACAACAACAACAATGGAGGAGGTCAAAGATGGGGCAACAACTCACAAAACTTCCCACAAAACCGACCATACAACTCACAAAATCAACCATACAACCAACAAAACCCACAAAGAAACTACCAAACATACCAACCACCACATCAAAGACCTGGGTGGTGGTCTTTGATATGGTGGTTGGTATGTTTGGTAGTTTCTTTGTGGGTTTTGTTGGTTGTATGGTTGATTTTGTGAGTTGTATGGTCGGTTTTGTGGGAAGTTTTGTGAGTTGTTGCCCCATCTTTGACCTCCTCCATTGTTGTTGTTGTTGTCCCTATTCCCTTGTTGATGGTTGTCTCTCCAATTTTGATTATTGTGTCCACTTCCTTGGTTGTAGCCTCCTCCTTGATATGGGTGCCCTTGATTAGAATTGCCTCCTTGGTAGTACCCTTGATTGGGGCGGTCATAGAAATTATGGGTAGCCGCCAAGGTGTTGTCTTCTTGAAGGCTTGGGCACTCATCCGTGTAGTGAGAGTAGCAAGAGCAAATGCCACATACTCTTTGAGGGACCAATTGTTGGTTGTGTTGTTGAAGTGGTGGAGGGTGTTGTTGATATGATTGAGGTTGTTGTGGTTGTTGTTGGTTCAATTGGAGTTGCTTCAAAATGGATGTCATCTCATTCAAGGATTGAGTTAAAGCGGTGGCTTCACTACTAGTTGATACCTCATTCACGGTCCTTGGACGGTTGACTCTTCGCCTCATATGTTGATTGGATTCAGCTAAGTCAATGATAAGTTGCCATGCCTCCTCCGCGGTTTTATATTTGGACAAAGAACCATTGCTAGAAGTGTCCAAGAGGGTTCTATCTTGCTCTCGCATCCCTTGGCATATGTATCCAAGCAATACTTGAGTATCGATCATGTGATTAGGGCATGCATCTAGTAGTTTGCGAAACCGTTCCCAATACTCATAGAGTGGTTCCGTCTCACCTTGCACAATACAAGACATTTCCTTTCTTAGCCTATCCATCTTCTCCGGGGGCAAGAATTTATCCAAGAATCCTCTTCTAAGTAGGTCCCAATCGGAGGTGACTTCACTAGAGAGAGTGTAGAACCATTCTTTAGCCTTGTCCTCAAGAGAGAAAGGGAAAGCAAACAACCATATAGCAACTTCATCGGACCCTTCCCGTCTAGTAGTTGAGCATATGCGATGGAAGTCCTTGAGATGTCGAATAGGGTCTTGTGCAGGAAGCCCGTGAAACTTGGGTAGGAGGTTGATCAAAGCGGTCTTCAATTCAAAGTTTGCATTCAAGTTGGGGTGAGTTACATGAAGGGGTTGAAGGACATAATCCGGTGCACCCGCTTCCTTGATGGTAACTCTCCTTGGAGCATCCATGGTATTAGTACCTAAAACAAAAGAAGAATTGTTAATGAGATTGATGGAAGTATGATTAGTGCCTTCTTTGAGTGACGGTTCAATGTTCACTTCTAGTAAGGTGGTTGAGGTGGTGAAAACCTCTTCACCTTTTCCACACCTTAGCCGCCTCCGAACTTGTCTAATATGAAACAAAGTTCGTTCTATTTCCGGATCAAAAGGGACTAAGCTCGAATTTGGTTGTGAACGCGTCATGCAATGAAGGGAAAATGGGATTCATTGTAACGATGAGGGGTTAGTCACTTGAACAATTTATAATGAAGTGCAACTATGTACATATACACATGCTTAATCCAAACAATAACATGGCACACTAAGCAAAATCCCCGGCAACGGCGCCATTTTGACAAATGAATTTTTGCCGGTATAGAAATTATCAAGTGATCAATCGTAGTATAGTCTAAACCGACGCAAAATCCATCATCAAACAAATCTACAATCTATATCCGAGAGTATTAGTCTCCCGAGTCGTTCTCCCTTGGAATTGCCAAAGTGTGCATCTTATTGGTTTAGTAAGCTTTGTTGAAATTCTTTGAAGGTTTTAGCAAAACAATGAGAAACAAACAATCAATTATCAAAAGGCTTGGCTTAGGATTGGCATTGGAAATTCTATCCTTATAGTTCATTCAATGTTGACAACAATTAGGTCTTGGTTCATTTAGTTATCCCCTAAGTATAGAAGAAAATCAAATGAAAATAATCAACTTGAGTCACAAGTCCTAGCTTCACCTCATGGGAATCTAGCTTTAGTGCACTCCAAGCCAACTAGCAATCCCTAATTCCAAATCAACCATTGATATAACTATTCAACTTCTTCCAATGACCAAACCCTATGCCAAGTGTAAAAATTCTACTCCATAGCTAGTGTTGACATTTTATCAAACATGTGATGAGCAAAAAGGAAAGCCATGGCAAAATGAAAAGAAAAGTAGAATTAAAAGTATTGCAACACAAGGATCTAACAACAAATCTCAAAGAGTAACAATAGAAATTAAATTCCCAAAGTATGGCTAAAATCCAAAATTACAAGTTAAATTCTAGATCTATGAGAATTGGTCAATTACAACTACTACTTGAAATTGAAGAGGAAAATCTATGACATGAACAAAGTAGAGTGAGAATTGCAATGGATCTCACCAAAGAGTCACTGAAAATCCAGAAATTGAATGAAGATGAACCCTAGGGAAAAGCTTGGAATCTCCCTCTTCTCTCCTCCCAAAAGTGTAACTAACTCTCCTCCAAAAATATCTAATTCTAGAAAAATGAACTAACTCTCTAACCCTTGCTCCTCTGGTCTTCTTAAGTTTTCCCTCCAAGGCATTTCCCCAAAAGTGGGATTCTTAACTACCTCCACGCCTAAGTCACGTGACTTCTAAAAAAATCATATTCGCAAATCGGCGCGCACGCGCAAGGTACACGCACGCGCCGTTGAGGCGTCTTGTCAAGCGCGCGGAGGCGTGATGTACGCGTGCGCGTCCATGAAGGTCCTGGCTTAACCGCTACTCAAGCCGGCTCGTGGCTTGGCTCTCAGTTTCGGCTTCACGTTGCTCTGTTCGCGCGGACGCGCCAGGTGCGCGCACGCGCCCATGCAGAAGTTCCCAAGGCTTTAACTCTCATGCTTCTTTCCTTTGCATCCATCTTCCTTCTCTCTTCCGGTCCATTCCTATCTATATCCTGAAACCACTTAACACACAAGTCACGGCATCGAATGGCATCAAGAGAAGATTAGAAATGTATCTATTTTAGTACAAAATATGCATGTTTTCATCCATGAGGCAAAACTAGGAAAGGAATGCAAAATCTTGTACTTTCATATAGAAAGTGTGTGGAATCATTGATAAAACCCCTGAAATCAGCACAAGATAAACCCTCAAAATGGGGTTTGTCATTCTTCTTCAACCATGTCTTGTACTTCATCCTCCTCTTCAACATCCTCTACCTCAACAATATCTTCAACTGAAGTGTCTTTTTTTGGGCTTGACTCCTCATGACTCCTCTCTTGCAGTGTGGTTCCGGACCTTAAAGTGATGGCATTGATTCCACCTTTGGGGTTGGGTAAAGGTTGAGAAGGAATTGCACTGGAGCTTGAAGGTTGATTGTTGGGAGTAGACAATGATTTCATCCGAGAGACGAGAGCTTGTAAAGTAGCATTCAGACCGTTTATATCTTTTTTAATATTTATTTATAATTTATTTATTATTTTAATATAAAACAATTTTTTAGTTAGACAAACGTTAAATTGGTTGAACTAATTCGATAACTGGTCTAATTTTCAAAACCTTAGTATTTAGTATGAAAAACAAAAAATTACCTATATAGATGTAGTAAATAGTAATAACCACTTCCTAATATCTAGTTATAATTGATGGTTATAGATGCTTTGGGGTTTTTAATTTCTTGAATCTTTTAAAAATATTTAATTTTCTTCATGAAGTAATATGTTTGATGCGAGTGAAACACTAAACATATAGCTGAACCCACAATTTAGTTATTAGACTATTATTAAGTATTTTACTTGAGTTTCTATATTTTAGTTCCCATTTTCTCCTTTAATATTCTTTAATATTAATTAATTATATTCCTAATTTATTTTTTCTGAAGTAAATAACCAAACAGTATACAACAGTCATTTTTTTGTCTTTTCCTATGACTCAAACCTCTGCTTGATGAGTATGCATGTGTTGTCACCAGACTGGCGTTTAACACCAGGAATGGGCAAGAAGCTGGCGTTAAACGCCAGAAATGGGCACCAGCCCGGCGTACATGGGATGGTCCCTCTTTTTCTGATTTGCGCCCTTCTGAAGAGTTTACCTTCGGGTTTTTTACTCCAGAGGTACCTTCCCTGTGTTGATTATCAATTTCCTGGTGGAGGGTGAAGTCCGCATCGTTATTGCCTGTGTCCAGATTCTCTTGCTCAGAATCTGTCTCTACATGACCTTCTTCGTGGGATCTGTCCGCCATCAGTGGTTGATCTCTCGGGTCCCCGGCAACGGCGCCAATGTTACGGTGGGTAACCGGAGATTAATGGCTGGATTGTATTCGGTCGGCCCAATCGACTGCGGATGGTAGCCTCCGAGCAGGTTTGCACGCTGGAACCTCCTTCCGACTTGTATACGTGAGTGAATGGGGGGTGATACCTGCAAAGACACTCCGATACCTAAGTTAGCAAGGGTGTGAACAGGCTTAGAATGTATTGGGCTTTTTAAATACCTGAGGGGTGTCAGTGTATTTATAGTGTGAACCAATAACCACCGTTGGAGTAGTGCCATATTTTTAGGGTGTTAACCGTCCCATTATCTTAGGGAGGTTAAGATATGGCTCGTGGAAGTGGTTAGAGAGATTCTAGGGGTAGTTACTCATTTGAATGAGTGTTTATCCGCCAGCTATTCTCCGTCCCGACTTCTTTAGAACAAATCGTAGTCAAGACCGACTTCTTAGTACGAAGGTCAGTGCTCAGCAAGGCTCAATCCTCTGGACTAGGCCTTTCGTTTGGACCTGTGCCTTTATTATTGGGCCAGGGTATGAACAACTGCCATGTTTAAGAGGAAGGCTTGTATGTTTTTTTACTCTTGTCTTGGAATATAGAGGTTAAGTGGTAGTGCGAGTTTGGACACATACGGCATTTATCTATTTGCTTTATATTTGGAGTTTGTTTCTAAAGTAATTCTCTGGTTTTAAATTTTTTTTATTCCTTCCACTTTTGCATGCTTCCTTTCCATCCTCTGAGCCATTCCTGCCCTGTAATCTCTGAAAACACTTAACACACATATCAAGGCATCTAATGGTGATAAGAGAGGATTAATATTAGAAATTATAAGTCCAAAGAAGCATGTTTTCAATCAAAGCACATAATTAGGAAGGCAAATGTAAAACCATGCAAATAGTATGAATAAGTGGGTAAAGAGTTGATAAAAACCACTCAATTGAGTACAAGATAAACCATAAAATAGTGGTTTATCAACCTCCCCACACTTAAACAATAGCATGTCCTCATGCTAAGCTCAAGAGAAGCTATAAAGATGAAGAGGAATGGTAGAATGTATGAAATGCAACCTATCTATATAAATGCAACTACATGCAAAATCTTTCTACCTACTTGATTAAAAATAAACAAATCTTTCAAGAACAAATATGAACTGGATTTCACTAATTCAAATCATAAAAATAAAGCACAAATAGACTTGTAAGAAGAAAATTGCTTATGAAAGCAGGGAACAAGGAATTGAGCATCGAATCCTTACTGGTAGTGTATACACTCTAATCACTCAGGTGTTTTAGGTTCGATTCTCTCAATTCTCTACTAACCTTGCTTTCTAAGGCTTGCTCTTCATCTAACAATCAACATAAATTTAATGCATAAATACACATATCAAGAGGTCTTTTAAGGGTTGTAATGGGGTTAGGGTCAAGGTAGGATTGTATTTGCTGGCCAAAATTCAATAAAATTGCTAGCCCCTAGACTTTTCCTTAAAAAAATTAGATAAAAATAGTCATAATTTATTTTATTTAATATTTATTAATTAGTGTGATAATTAATGAATATTGAAAATTCTAACTTATTTTTTTATCCTAATATTACCGTATTTTAAAAAACAAAAGAGAATTACAATGCTTTAGGAATAAAATAAGAGATATTGTCAAATTGTATAAAATAATCTTTTATGTAAAACAGTATAGATTAGGGTTAGGGTTAGCATTTAGTGTTAGGCTTAGGGTTAGGGTTAGGGTTAGGGTTGAGCTGCTTCTTCTTCAACCATGTCTTGTACTTCATCCTCCTCTTCAATATCCTCTATGTGAAAACATGCTTTTTAGGCCTTTAACTTGATGATTCTAATCTCCCTTTGATTCCACTAGATTCCTTGATGTGTTTGTTAGTGATTTCAAATTGAAAAGGGCTAGGAATGGATCAAAGGAGTGAAGAGGAAAGCATGCAAACTAAAATACGCGATATAGTGACGCACTTGATGAGAGGTAGAGAAAGTGAGTTAGAGAGAGAGAGGATCAAGGTTGAGAATGAGTCTGGAAGAAAAAAAATTCGAATTGGAGGCAGAAATTAGGATTACTAAATTCAAGAAATGGATTTACGTATATATAAATTAGGATAAATTAATAATTTTATATTCGTGTATATTTAATAAGTTTCATGGGACGGGTACATATGTCCGTTCCCTTATTAAGAGTGACAAACGAAAAAGTCCGTCCTGTCTCACCAAAAGCCCGCTCCGCCTAGTAAGACGGTCCTGAATTTTCCCCCCGCCTGCCTAATTGTAGGTTGGTGAGATCTCCTTTTTTTATAAGCCATTAAATATTAAACAATATATATAATTTCACAACAATTTCAATATATTTATAATTTCTAAAAATATAAAAAATTATAATTTTTAAATTTACGCACATTAACGTCTTTATAATTATAAATATGTAATAAATATAATTATAAATTAAATTTTTTGAAATAAAATAATAAAATCAGCATTGTCCAAAGCAAAACAAATATTATCCAAAATATAAGTTAAAACTTCTTCAATTATCATCTTCATCATTTTGTAGATCAATAACATCATAAAAATTTGTAAAAAATTGTTCTACCAAAATAAAAGCTTGGCCCAGTGGAAAAGACTGCCCCGTCCCGCCGAAGCTCACCAAATCCCGTGGATTAGGCGGTGCAGGGTAAGCAGAATTTTTAAGTTTGGTGGCCATAAATTTTCAGCCCAACCCGCATTTTTTGGCGGGTTATGCGATCAGCTCGACAGGTTTCGACCCGTTTGCTACCCCTAGTCCCCATCCATTTTTGCATGGCAGGTCATGAGGACCATTGGAGGGTTTTCCGTGATCTCATCAAACCATTGGTCATCCGAACTGAATGATATAGGTGGGGTCCTCTTTCCACCTGGTGTGGTTGTGGAATACGTCCCGTTCTTTGTTGGTCTAGAATAGAAGCAAATCCAGAGAGACCATTTTTTAGATATCCAAACTATAATGTGAATTCTTGAATTGCTTCCTTCTTGAATTTACATCTTTTTGTAATACATGCATAATTTATTTTGTGGTTCTTGTTGTGATAGACCTCTGAAAATAGATAGTATAAAAGAAAAGACACAACCTCTCATGCCATTGGTAAGCAATGAAGAAGAGATTGAATTGGAAGGGAGCTACCAAGAGGAGGAGGTTGAAATTGAAAAAATTTGTAAAGAGGTGGAGGTAATCAAGGAAGAACACAAGGGAGTGAATCTTGCAAGACTAATGGAAATACCTCTCCCCAAGCCAATGAAGTGCTAGGACTAATGGAAACACCTCTCATGCCCTTGGTAATCCCTGTTTTTATCTCCCTAGGAATTACAATGAAGTGCTTTGTTATTGGCTATGAAGGAATGTTTTGGGGTTTTGGTTAGGGTTATGATTAGGGTTAGTATTTAGGGTTAGGTGATGGTGTTTTTGTGGAAAAACGAATTTCCAACACACAAATCCAACCGGCAAGTATACCGGGTCGCATCAAGTAATAATAACTCACTTAGAGTGAGGTCGATCCCACAGGGATTGATGGATCAAGCAACTTTAGTGGGTGATTAGTTTAGTCAAGCTAACATTGAAGTGAAATTGAGTGAAATCCTAGCCAACAGAATTGTAAATGACAGGAAATTTAAAGTTGCAGAAAGTAAAATTGCAAGTAACTTAAATAACAAGAAAGTAAAATAACTGAAACTTAAATTGCAAGAAATGTAAATTGCATGAAAAGTAAAGGGGGTTGGGTGCTGGAAATTAAAATTCAACAGGAAAGTGTAAATAGCAATCAAACAGAGAAGTAAAAGGTGCAAAATCATGCAACAGATCTAAACAGAAAATGGAAATTGCTTGAAGAATTCTAAACAGAAAAGCAGTGCTTAATTTGCAGCAATTTAAAAGAATGTTGAAGATCTCAGGATTGGAGGAGACTAGATAACAAGTCTAGATCTCAAATCCTTCCTTGATCTAACAAGAACAATTGCAGAAGAAGTAAAAGAAAGCAAATTGCAGAAATTGCAGAAGAAGAAATGAACAGAAAGTAAAATTCAATTATGCAGAAAATTAAAGAAGAGATCTCAAGGTGAGATTGAAACAGAAGTTCTTTAATTCTTCACCCAAGATCCAAAGCAAGAAAAGTAAAGAGTGCTCAAGAAGGAACCAGGAGGAAGAGAGATCAATTCTCCTTCCTAATTCTCTAAGAAATTCCAAAGTTCAAAATTAAAATGCAAGTAGAAAGGAAAATTCAAAAATAAAGTCTCGAGCTCCTCAATTACATAAAACTAGCTCCTATTTATACACTTTCTATTCTTGGATTTTGGGGTTTGGATGGGCTTTTGATTTGGTGAAGAAATGAATTAAATTGGGTTTTTAATTCAATTTCAGCCCATGAAGGAAAATTGCTTCCAGGAGGCTGCCCTGCCCTTGTGGAGGGTAGGGCAGAAAATGTTGCTTGCGCCCTTGGTGCGTGCGTGATGCGGGCTTGGTGTGTGAAGATGCTGCCCTGCCCTTGTGGAGGGCAGGGCAGAAAAATCTGGTGCGCCAGTTTGGTGCTTGTGCGTGCTGCTGGTGCTGCCGAAGGATGCCTTGGTGCGCCAGAATGGTGCGCCTGTGTGCACCACAAAATGCTGCCCTGCCCTTGCGGAGGGCAGGGCAATGTTTCCAAAAAATGAAGCTCCGCGTTCGATACTTGGTGGATGCACATGCTACTTCTTTTCCTTGGTTTATTTTTGCTTATTTTTGGCCCTTAAAGATGCCTCTCGTTCCTGCCTCAATTGTTCGCCAAATATGGATTGCTATATATCGTTGGAAAGCTCTGAATGTCAGCTTTCCAACGCAACTGGAAGCACATCAATTGGACGTCTGTAGCTCAAGTTATAGCCCTTTGAAGAAGGCATGGTCATGCTGTGAGCGCCCAGATTTTACCTTAGCGAAATTCTTGCTTCCAATCCTCAATGTGCATCACGATTCTGCCCTGCCCTTGGCAAGGGCAGGGCAGTGTGCGTGCTGGCTGCTTCCTTCCTTGATTTGGTCATGGGCCACGCTTTTAAAAGCGTGGCCTAAGGCTCCAAAGTGTACCCCAACTTCAAAGTGTACCCCAAAGCTCTTTTTTTCTCCTTTTTTTGTGCTTCTTTGCTTCTTTTTCTTCTTATTTCCTACAAGATTTATAAAATTAAAATATCAAGAAAATATATCATTTAAGTACAAAAGCATTCAATATTTAAGCACAAATCATCAATTTCTTGTATGAAAAAGCATAGAAAATGGGTATATGATGACTTGTCATCAC
Organism: Arachis stenosperma; assembly: GCF_014773155.1. Lineage (NCBI taxonomy): Eukaryota > Viridiplantae > Streptophyta > Magnoliopsida > Fabales > Fabaceae > Arachis > Arachis stenosperma. The sequence goes on along the minus strand of NC_080384.1, from coordinate 25,449 downwards.
AACACCAAACTTAAACCTTGCTTGTCCCCAAGCAAGAAAAGAATCATGCAATAGAAATTGTCAATCCAAGGTAAGAAGAGTAGCAAGTTAATGTTCATGGCAAGCTAGTTTTCTATGCATGCTACAATTACAAAAGAGATGTAAATGATTGATGCTTCTATCTAGCTTCTTTTATGAAATCTTTTTCTTATAGTTCTTCCTTGAAACAAGCTTTTGATTTTTTTTTTTATTAGCTTCTCCTTTTGGGTGCTTTGCCCCATGAGTTAATAACAAAGCTACGACTTCTAAATGCTTTGTTTTCAAGTATTACCACTTGATACATAAGCACCACAAGCATTTAATTAGAGGACTTCATTAAGCTCATTTTTTTTTCTTTTCTTTGACTCTCTAATCATTGATGCTCAGAACCTTGAGCTTTGAGGGAGTGCTTTTGCACTTGAGCCTAGCCTTGACTTCTAAGTGTTTTGTTTTCAAGCATTTGGCTTGATACATAAACACCACAAGCACTTAGCAAATAAATTGCCATTGGTACTCAGAGCCTTCAGCTTTCTCATTCTTTCCCTTTTTCTTTTCTTGCTTTAATTGTATTTGCTTCTTCAAGGTTTTCATGATTTCAAAAGATTTCACAAAATGTACTAGATGAAAAACTTCAATTAAATAAAATCCAATGCAATTGAGCAACAATCAATCATACTAGCTTTCCAATACTTGTATGCACATGCTAAATTCTTCTTTAATTCCTTGTTTGTTTATGATCATGATGCTTTTTTGCTTTTGGATTCACAAAACTCAAGTTGGTAGTCATAATGTCACAACAACATGTTTCAAATCAAATTCAAGCTATGCTTAGTCATACCACACATGCCTAAAGAGAATATAAAGACAATCATGCAATTTAGAGTGCTGGAAATAAATTAGAAGAAAAGGAACTCTACAACCTTGTAGTTCATCTTCATTATTGTTGTCCTTTTTCCTCTATTCTTCCTCTTTCCCTTGCCAAACTCAAAATGCTTGCTCATCCTCAAGCCACAATTAGAACAATGGCTATGGGGCTAAGATAGATCATGAATGTCTTACATAATGAAATGTTAGCGTTACATGTGTTGCAAGCAAGCAAAAATGAAAATAACAATCAAGGCACAAGAGACAGCGACATTTTGATTGCAAGCATAAGAAGGTGAGCACAATACATTGCATAAAAGATAAGTGGCACACCAAACTTAGTGTGACACTTTCACTTGGAATTAATGCAAGTATCTAGTAAAGATTGGAAGCAAATTTTTATTGCATAGCAACACCAAACTTAGAATGCAATCATATGTCAATTTTATTTAAAACAAAACTAAATGAAACTGTTGTATATTAAAGACAATCACCAAGCCAATAATCTGTCATGAATAAAGCTCTCTTGGTAAAGTATTAACAAACACAGTAAATAAGCAAACTAAAATGAAAGCAAACAGAAAAATGACTAAAGAAAGTAGAATGAAAAAGTGTCAAATTAAAAGAAAAAAATAAAACTGCAGAGGCATTATGATTATGCAGACAAGTAGTGTTGCTTGAATGAATTGCATAGAAAATAAGTGGCACACCAAACTTAGAATCTTGGTGTGTCACTTTCATTTTTGATTTGATGCAATCATCCAAAAGATTGAAAACAATTTTGTTGCAAGGCAACACCAAACTTAGAATGTAACCATATGCCCATTTATTGAATTTAAACAAAGTAAAGAACAAAAACAAAGCAGAGAAGAAATTATACCTACGGTTGGGTTACCTCCCAACAAGTGCTCTTTTAGTGTCATTAGCTTGACATGTTGTTCTTCACTTTCTTCCTCTTCTTCCAATTAGTTAAGAGGAATGACTTCATGGGGGGAGAAGTTTCAGCTTTTGTCCCCTTTCTTGGTTTCCTCTCAGCAAGCTTTCTTTTGAAATTGGCTTGGTTGAGCTTGCTTGCTGACTTAGGGACAGAATTGGTGCTCTTGTTAGTTGCCTTCACTTCTTTGTTGTTAAGACATGGTTGCTGTGTGATTTTTGGAGTTTGATCTTCATCCAGAGCCTTTTGAATTGGTGGTTCCATGACCACTTCCTTCATGTGATTTTCTGCTTTACTTGAGTTTGACTTCTCTTGAGTGTCTTCCTCCCTTTCTCCTTCATGATTTTCCATTAATGCCTCTGGGAGGGAATCTTTATGTTTCATTGTCACCTCAAGTGGCTCTTGTGAATGTAAAAGTTCAGGATCCAATGCCTCCTCCACCTCATTTTTCATTAAAATTTTGCTTGACACAGAGGCTTCCTCATCTTGCCTTTCCACTTTCTTCGTTGCTCTCAACAATTGAGCTGTGTGCACTTCCATGTTTGTGAAGAAGTTCTCTTTTCTTTTCCATTATTTCTTTTCCTCCTCCCAACATCTTTTGAGCATGGACTCAATCCTTGAGAGTCCTTGGCTTGTGGAAGTTTGTGTTGGTTGTGAGTCATGGGATGGATTTTGTGTTGAGGCATAGTTAATTGATGAAAAATTTTCAAATGAGAAACTGGGAAGTGAGGGTGGATAATTTTTCATGTAATTTGACTGCTCAGAATTTGCAGTTTCTTGGTGATACTCCCATCCACCATGAGGATAATGATATGAATCATTTTGTGGTGGTGGTTGGTATCCCTCATAATTCTCTTGCTCATCTTGGGGTTCTGAAGCAAACCTCCATGGATTGGAGTGCTCAGAATTTGTGTCTTCCTGGTGATATTCCCAACCATAATTAGAATACTGACTTGAATCATATTGTGATGGCGGGCAATATCCCATGAAGTTTGTTTGACTAAAAGATGAGGTGAACTCCATTTGAATTTTGAAAAACACAACACCAAGAAAAATTGAAATTACTCATATCAGAGATGAGAATTTCTTAGTGAGGCAAAAACTCAAACACCTTGGTTTCACTTTAAAACAGAGAACAAAAACAAAAAAAATGCTTGATCTAGACTTCTCACCCACTTAATCATTGTTGATCTAATCAATCCCCGGCAACGGCGCCAAAAACTTGATGGTGTTTTTGTGGAAAAACGAATTTCCAACACACAAATCCAACCGGCAAGTATACCGGGTCGCATCAAGTAATAATAACTCACTTAGAGTGAGGTCGATCCCACAGGGATTGATGGATCAAGCAACTTTAGTGGGTGATTAGTTTAGTCAAGCTAACATTGAAGTGAAATTGAGTGAAATCGTAGCCAACAGAATTGTAAATGACAGGAAATTTAAAGTTGCAGAAAGTAAAATTGCAAGTAACTTAAATAACAAGAAAGTAAAATAACTGAAACTTAAATTGCAAGAAATGTAAATTGCATGAAAAGTAAAGGGGGTTGGGTGCTGGAAATTAAAATTCAACAGAAAAGTGTAAATAGCAATCAAACAGAGAAGTAAAAGGTGCAAAATCATGCAACAGATCTAAACAGAAATGGAAATTGCTTGAAGAATTCTAAACAGAAAAGCAGTGCTTAATTTGCAGCAATTTAAAAGAATGTTGAAGATCTCAGGATTGGAGGAGACTAGATAACAAGTCTAGATCTCAAATCCTTCCTTGATCTAACAAGAACAATTGCAGAAGAAGTAAAAGAAAGCAAATTGCAGAAATTGCAGAAGAAGAAATGAACAGAAAGTAAAATTCAATTATGCAGAAAATTAAAGAAGAGATCTCAAGGTGAGATTGAAACAGAAGTTCTTCAATTCTTCACCCAAGATCCAAAGCAAGAAAAGTAAAGAGTGCTCAAGAAGGAACCAGGAGGAAGAGAGATCAATTCTCCTTCCTAATTCTCTAAGAAATTCCAAAGTTCAAAATTAAAATGCAAGTAGAAAGGAAAATTCAAAAATAAAGTCTCGAGCTCCTCAATTACATAAAACTAGCTCCTATTTATACACTTTCTATTCTTGGATTTTGGGGTTTGGATGGGCTTTTGATTTGGTGAAGAAATGAATTAAATTGGGTTTTTAATTCAATTTCAGCCCATGAAGGAAAATTGCTTCCAGGAGGCTGCCCTGCCCTTGTGGAGGGCAGGGCAGAAAATGTTGCTTGCGCCCTTGGTGCGTGCGTGATGCGGGCTTGGTGTGTGAAGATGCTGCCCTGCCCTTGTGGAGGGCAGGGCAGAAAAATCTGGTGCGCCAGTTTGGTGCTTGTGCGTGCTGCTGGTGCTGCCGAAGGATGCCTTGGTACGCCAGAATGGTGCGCCTGTGTGCACCACAAAATGCTGCCCTGCCCTTGCGGAGGGCAGGGCAATGTTTCCAAAAAATGAAGCTCCGCGTTCGATACTTGGTGGATGCACACGCTACTTCTTTTCCTTGGTTTATTTTTGCTTATTTTTTGCCCTTAAAGATGCCTCTCGTTCCTGCCTCAATTGTTCGCCAAATATGGATTGCTATATATCGTTGGAAAGCTCTGAATGTCAGCTTTCCAACGCAACTGGAAGCACATCAATTGGACGTCTGTAGCTCAAGTTATAGCCCTTTGAAGAAGGCATGGTCATGCTGTGAGCGCCCAGATTTTACCTTAGCGAAATTCTTGCTTCCAATCCTCAATGTGCATCACGATTCTGCCCTGCCCTTGGCAAGGGCAGGGCAGTGTGCGTGCTGGCTGCTTCCTTCCTTGATTTGGTCATGGGCCACGCTTTTAAAAGCGTGGCCTAAGGCTCCAAAGTGTACCCCAACTTCAAAGTGTACCCCAAAGCTCTTTTTTTCTCCTTTTTTTTGTGCTTCTTTGCTTCTTTTTCTTCTTATTTCCTACAAGATTTATAAAATTAAAATATCAAGAAAATATATCATTTAAGTACAAAAGCATTCAATATTTAAGCACAAATCATCAATTTCTTGTATGAAAAAGCATAGAAAATGGGTATATGATGACTTTTCATCATTAGGGTTAGGGTTAGAGTTAGCATTTAGGTTTAGGGTTAGGATTAAGGTTAGGGTTAGGGTTAGGGATAGGGTTAGGGTTAGCATTTAGGGTTAGGGTTAGGGTTAAAATTAGGGTTAGGGTTAGTGTTAGGTTTATCATTTAAGGTTAGGGTTAGGGATAGTGTTAGGGCTAGGGTTAGGATTAGGGTTAGCATTTAGAGTTAGGGTTAGGGTTAGAGTTAGCATTTAGGGTTAGAGTTAGGGTTAGGGTTAGGTTTAGTGTTAAGGTTTGGGTTAGCGTTAGGGTTAGGGTTAGCATTTAGGGTTAGGGTTAGGGTTTAGGTTTAGGTTTAGGATTAGGGTTAGGGTGAGGGTTAGCATTTAGGGTTAGAGTTAGGGTTAGGGTTGGCATTTAGGATTAGGGTTAGGGTTAGGGTTATCATTTAGGGTTAGGATTAGGGTTAGGGTTCGGGTGACGGTATTAGGGTTTGGGTTATGGTTAGGGTGAGGGTTAATGTTAGTGTTAGGGTTAGGGTTAGTGTTAACATTTAGGGTTAGGGTTAGCATTTAGGGTTAGGATTAGGGTTAGGGTTAGGTTAGAGTTAGGGTTAGGGATATGATTAGCATTTAGGGTTAGGGTTAGGGTTAGCATTTAAGGTTAGCGTTTGAATTAGGGTTAGGGTTAGGGTTAGGGTGAGGGTTAGCATTTAGTGTTAGGGTTAAGGTTAGCATTTAGGGTTAGCATTAGGGTTATGGTTAGGGTTAGCATTTAAGTTTAGGGTTAGGGTTAAGGTTAGTGTTATGGTTTTGGTTGGGGTTAGGGTTAGATCAGGGTTAGGGTTAGGATTAGCATTTAGAGTTAGGGTTAGCATTTAGAGTTTGTGTTAGGATTAGAATTAGTGTTAGCATTTAGGGTTAAGGTGACGGTTAGGGTTAGGGTTAGTGTTAGGATTAAGGTTAGGGTTAGCATTTAGGGTTAGGGTTAGGATTAGGATTAGGATTAGGGTTAGGGTTATGGTTATGGTTATGGTTATGGTTAGGGTTAGGGTTAGAGTTAGGGTTAGGGTTAGGGTTAGGGTTAGATTTTAAGGTTAGGTTTAGGGTAATGGTTAGGGTTAGGGTTAGGCTTAAGGTTAAGGCTAGGGTTTGGGTTAGGGTTAATGTTAGTATTTAGGGTCAAGGTTAGCGTTAGAGTTAGGGTTAGCGTATAGGGTTAGGGTTAGGGTTAAGGTTAGGGTTAGGGTTGGGGTTAGGGTTAGGGTTAGGGTTATGGATAGAATTAGCATTTAGGGTTAGGGTTAGGGTTAGGGTTATCGTTAGCATTTAGGGTTATCGTTTGGGTTAAGGGTAGGGTTAGGGTTAGTGTTTGTGTTAGGGTTAGGATTACGGTTAGGGTTAGCATTTAGGGTTAGGGTTAGGGTTAGGATTAGTGTTAGAGTTAGGGTTAGGGTTACGGTTAGGGTTAACATTTAGGGTTTGGGTTAGTGTTAGGGTTAGGGTTAGCTTTTAGGGTTAGGGTTAGGGTTTGGGTTAGGTTTAGGTTTAGGTTTAGGGTTATGGTTATGGTTATGGTTATGTTTATGGTTATGGTTATTGTTATGGTTAGGGTTAGAGTTAGCATTTAGGGTTAGGGTTAGGATTAGGGTTAGGGTTAGAATTAGCATTTAGGTTTAGGGTTAGGATTAGGATTAGCATTTATTGTTAGGGTTAGTGTTAGGGTTAGGATTAGCATTTAGGTTTAGGGTCATGGTTAGGATTAGGGTTAGGGTTAGAGTTAAGGTTAAGGTTAGGGTAAGTGTTAGCATTTAGGGTTAGGGTTAGGATTAGGGTTAGGGTTAGGGTTATGGTTAGCGTTAGGGTTAGCATTTAAGGTCAGGGTTAGGGTTAGAGTTAGGGTTAACATTTAGGGTTAGGGTTAGGGTTAAGGTTAAGGTCAGGGTTAGGGTTAGGGTTTGGGTTAGCATTTAAGGTTAGTAACAAAGGATTTTGCATTTATTTGTACAATAATCTCATATCATAGAAGAGTAATAGGCAAACTAAAGTCAGTAGAAGCAACAAAGAAGTAAAATATCATAAAACGCAAGGGCTGAGGTTTGTCCCACTTGCTCTAGGTTAAGCGGGTAAGATACAAGGGTTGCGGTTTAGTCCCACTTGCTCCATGTTGTGGTGTTCCATATTCGAGTTAGCTACCGGATGTGTCAGGTTTTGGCAGTTTAACCGACGCATGAACTCATGGCCAGTAGGATAGGCATGCATCATATGCATCTATGTGACATTATTTGGGTGTGCATATTATATTTAGTTTGCCAACGTGAATATTTCTGATTAACTGTTAATCACTATATTTGCTATAATTGCTCTTGATTGTGTTTGGACATCATTACTTGTGATTGTGACTAATTGGTTCGGATTATGGTGGTTTAAGCGGAAGACATGGTTGAAGAAGAAGCAGCTCAACCCTAACCTTATCCCTAACCCTAAGCCTAACACTAAATGCTAACCCTAACCCTAATCCTAACCCTAACCCTAAATAATAATCCTAACCCTAATCCTAAACCTAACCCTAACCCTAACCATAACCCTAACACTAACCTTAACCCTAATCCTAACCTTAAATGCTAACCCAAACCCTAACCCTAACCCTGACCTTAACCTTAACCCTAACCCTAACCCTAAAAGCTAACGCTAACCCTAACCCTAACCCTAACCCTAACCCTAAATGCTGACCCTAACCCTAACCCTAAAAGCTAACCCTAACCCTAACCCTAACCCTAACCCTAACCCTAACCCTAAATGCAAACATTAACTCTAACCCTAATGCTAACCCTAACAATAACCTTAACCCTAACCCTAACCCTAAATGCTAAGCCTAACCCTAACCCTAAACCTAACCCAAACTGAAATGCTAATTCTAACCCTAACTCTAATCCTAACCCTAACTCAAACGGTAACCTTAAATGCTAACCTTAACCCTAAATGCTATTCCTATCCATAACTCTAACTCTAACCCTAACCATAACCATAACCATAACCTTAACCCTAACCCTAACCCTAACCCAAAATGCTAACCCTAACACTAACCCTAACCCAAATCCTAAATGCTAACCCTAACCCTAACCCCAAATGCTAACCCTAACCCTAACTCTAACCCTAACCCAAACCCTAACCATAATCCTAACCCTAATCCTAAAAGCTAACCCGAACCCTAACCCTAACCCTAACCCGAACCATAACCCTAAATGCTAACCCTAATCCTAACCCTAACTCAAACAACAACCCTAAATGCTAACCCTAACCCTAACCCTAACCCAAACCACAAATGCTAACCCTAACGTTGACATTAAATACTAACCTTAACCCTAACTCTAACGCTAGCCCTAACCATAACCCTAACCCTGACCCAAACCCTAACCCTAACCCTAAATGCTAACCCTAACCCTAACTCTAACCCTAACCCTAACCCTAACCATAATCCTAACCCTAATCATAACCCTAACCCTAACCTTAAATGCTAACCCTAACCCTAACACTAACTGTAACCCTAACTCTAACCCTAACCCTAACCCTAACCATAACCATAACCCTATCCCTAATCCTAACCCTAACCCTAACCCTAAATGCTAACCCTAACCCTAATGCTAACCCTAACACTAACCGTAACCCTAAATGCTAAGCCTAACCCTAACCCAAACTCAAACGCTAACCTAACCCTAACCCTAACTCAAATGCTAACCTTAAATGATATCCCTAATCCTAACCCTAAATGCTATTCCTACCCAAAACCTAACTCTAACCCTAACCCTAACCCTAAATGCTGACCCTAACTCTAACCCAAACTCTAACCCTATCCCTAACCCTTACCCCTAAATGCTAATCCTATCCAAAACCTAACTCTAACCCTAACCCTAAACCTAACCTTAACCCTAACCATAACCCTAAACCTAAACCTAAACCTAACCCAAACCCTAACCCTAACCCTAAAAGCTAACCCTAACCCTAACACTAACCCAAACCCTAAATGTTAACCCTAACCGTAACCCTAACCCTAACTCTAACACTAATCCTAACCCTAACCCTAACCCTAAATGCTAACCCTAACCGTAATCATAACCCTAACCCAAACACTAACCCTAACCCTAACCCTAACCCTAAATGCTAACCCTAACCCTACCCTTAACCCAAACGATAACCCTAAATGCTAACGATAACCCTAACCCTAACCCTAACCCTAAATGCTAATTCTATCCATAACCCTAACCCTAACCCTAACCCCAACCCTAACCCTAACCTTAACCCTAACCCTAACCCTATACGCTAACCCTAACTCTAACGCTAACCTTGACCCTAAATACTAACGTTAACCCTAACCCAAACCATAGCCTTAACCCTAAGCCTAACCCTAACCCTAACCATTACCCTAAACCTAACCTTAAAATCTAACCCTAACTCTAACCCTAACCCTAACTCTAACCCTAACCCTAACCATAACCCTAACCCTAATCCTAATCCTAATCCTAACCCTAACCCTAAATGCTAACCCTAACCTTAATCTTAACACTAACCCTAATACTAACCCTAACCCTAACCCTCACCTTAACCCTAAATGCTAACACTAATTCTAATCCTAAAACAAACTCTAAATGCTAACCCTAACTCTAAATGCTAATCCTAACCCTAACCCTGATCTAACCCTAACCCTAACCATAACCATAACACTAACCTTAACCCTAACCCTAAACTTAAATGCTAACCCTAACCATAACCCTAATGCTAACCCTAAATGCTAACCTTAACCCTAACACTAAATGCTAACACTCACCCTAACCCTAACCCTAACCCTAATTCAAACGCTAACCTTAAATGCTAACCCTAACCCTAACACTAAATGCTAATCATATCCCTAAACCCTAAACCCTAAACCCTAAACCCTAAACCCTAAACCCTTAAACCCCTAGACCCTAGACCCTAGACCCTAGACCCTAGATCCTAGACCCTAGACCCTGAACCCTAGACCCTGAACCCTAAACCCTGAACCCTGAACCCTGAACCCTGAACCCTGAACCCTAAACCCTAAACCCTAAACCCTAAACCCTAAACCCTAAAACCCTAAAACCCTAAACCCTAAAACCATAAACCCTAAAACCCTAAACCCTAAAACCCTAAACCCTAACCCCTAAACCCCAAACCATAAACCCTAAACCCTAAACCCTAAACCCTAAACCCTAGACCCTAGACCCTAAGGCCTAAGCCCTAAGCCCTAAGCCCTAAGCCATAAGCCCTAAACCATAAACCCCCTAAAACCCCTAAACCCCTAAACCTCTAACCCCTAAAACCCTAAACCCCTAAAACCCTAAAACCCTAAGCCCTAAAACCCTAAGCCCTAAGCCCTAAGCCCTAAGCCCTAAGCCCTAAACTCTGAACCCTGAACCCTGAAACCCTGAACCCTGAAACCTTGAGCCCCAAGCCCCGAGCCCCAAGCCCCGAACCCTAAAACCTTAAAACCATAAACCCTAAGCCTAAAGCCATAAGCCCTAAGCCCTAAGCCCTAAACCCTAAGTCCTAAACCCAAGAAACCCTATAAAAACCCTCGAAAACTGTAGAAAATTCTTGAAAACCGAAGAAAACCTTACGAAAACTTTAGAAAATCTTAAAAGTCTCTAGAAAACCCTGGAACACTCTAGAAAAACCTAGAAAATCTTAGAAAAACCATCGAAAACCGTAAAAAACCCAAAAATACTTTAGAAAACCGTTGAAAACTATAGAAAACCCTAGAAAACCCCTAGAAATTCTTAGAAAACCTCTGAAAACCCTAGAGAATCCAAGAAAAACCTAAAAAACCCTAGAAAATCCTAGAACACCCTAGAAAAACCCTAGAAAATCCTAGGAAAACCCTCGAAAACCATAGGAAACCCTAAAAAATCCTCGAAAACCCGAGAAAAACCTAAGAAATCCCTAAAAAACCTTAGAAATCCCTAGAAAATATTAGAAAACTTTAGAAAAATCCTAGAAAACCCTAAAAAATCAGAAAAACCCCTAGAAAAACCTGGAAGACCTTAGAAAATCCAAAAAAAACCTAGAAAATCCTAGAAAAAAATCGAAAATCATAGAAAACCCTAAAAAAGCCTCGAAAATCTAGAAAATCATAGAAAATCCTACAAAAACCCTTGAAAACCATAGAAAACCCTAGAAAACCCTATAAAAACCTAGAAAACCCTAGGAAACAATAGAAAATCATAGAAAATCCTAGATAAATCCCAGAAAATCCTATAAAACCCTAAAAAAATCTTCAAAAACCATAGAAAACCCTTAAAAACCCTCAAAAACCATAGAAAACCCTAAGAAAATCTTAGAAAACCCTAGAAATCCCTTGAAAATCCTAGAAAAACTCTTGAAAATCCTAAAAATGGCAGAAAACCATAGAAAACTCTTAGAAAAGCCCAGAAAATCCTTGGAAATCCCTAGAAAATGCTAGTAAATCGTAGAAAATCTAAAAATACCCTAAAAACCCTAGAATAACCCTAGAAAACCTTAGAAACTACTAGAAAAACCCTAAAAAACCCTCCTTATCTCCTAGCAGTACTTCCTGGACATTTTGCTCACCCTGATCAGCCAATCACAACCTGTGTCGTACTGGGTTCATTAAGCATAGAATGTTGTCAGTTCTAACTCATGCACCTGATAATCTACACCTCTACGGATGGTATAATCTTTCATCGCCTTAAGTACGGTCTCCTTAGAACTGAATTCCATTTCCACAGCAAATTCACCATCTGTCATAACAGGAAGCTCTGCTGCAATCACGCCATAAAATTTATATTTTGATAAATAATTCTTAAATACGTGTCACATTATTAAAATCCATGATTCATAAATCAAGAATAAATCATTCAAAAGTTAATAACTTTATCAACTAGGTCATCAAATGACATTTAATAAGTTAATAATCACACAAGAATGTGAAATACTAAACTCCTCAACATATATGTTTACTTGATAATTAAGAATTAAACAATTATAAATTATATGCTATATTTTACCTATTTACCGATGCCTTAAATATTTGTCTCAAACTCAAAACCTATGTATAAATCATAATTTAAAATTATTACATAGCTGCATTTATATATTGAGGAAACTCTGATGCATGCATGCCCTCCAAATCTAACAACCGCATGAAAGTCAGCTCCTCAAACGGTTGCTAGTTTGCTAGATCATTTGCCACATCTGCCACATCTGCTGCCATAGCATTGTCAACTTGATCTTCGTCTACACCCGAATCAACGACCTCATAGTTACTTTCAAACTCTTTCTCACTAACACTGTTGTAATCTTCCAATTTAATATCTTGATCTGCCGCAGATTGCTCGAACTCAATATACAATTTAATGAACGATATTCAAGACCGACTTTCTAGATACACTGAAAATATTTCTTGCATGCTCACTTCATCGGTCATGTATTTCGTTTGAAATTGAATAAACCCACCAAATACAGATATAGGATATCTGTATAGAATACACGATACTCTCCTAGATATTAGAAAATCTATCTTCTCACAAATCACACTTTTTAATTCTTCAAATGGCAGTATGAATGAAATTATAATATCTAATGGATTTTCACACACAAATTTTACTCCTTTAGATGTTTGTAATAAAATTTGACCATGATAATACACTTTTAACATCACTCTATCATCTATGATAATAGAGAAAAAGAGAAAGAACAAGACGAGCCTCAAAGATTTGAAGAGAAGAGTGTGAGAAGAAGAAGGGTTTTCTAGGGATTTCTAGAGATATATAGGGTTTTCTTAGGGTTTCTTAGGATTTTCTAGGATTTTCGAGGATTTTTTAGGATTCTCTAAGGGTTTTGAGGATTTTTCTGGGGTTTTCTAGGTTTTTCAAGGATTTTCTAGGGTTTTCATATGGTTTTCTAGTATTTTTTAGGGTTTCCTAGAATTTTCTAGGATTTTTCTAAGACTTTCTAGCGGTTTTCTAGGATTTTCCAGGGTTTTCTACGGTTTTTAGATTTTTCTAGGGTTTTCGAGGATTTTCTTAGGATTTTCTAGGATTTTCTAGGGTTTTCTAGGATTTTCTAGATTTTCTAGGGTTTTCTTAGGATTTTCTTCTATTTTTTAGAGTTTTCTAGGTTTTTAGGGTTTTCGAGGGTTTTCTTAGTATTTTCTAGGGTTTGTTAGGATTTTCTAGGATTTTTTAGCATTTTTCTAAGATTTTTTACGGATTTCTAGGGTTTTCTATGGTTTTCTTAGGGAATTCTATGGTTTTCTAGAGTCTTCGTGGGTTTTCTAGAGTCTTCGTGGGTTTTTCTTGGATTTTATAGGTTTTTCTAGGGTTTTCTAGGTTTTTTTAGGGTTTTAGGATTTTCTAGCATTTTTTATCTTTTTTATAGGATTTTTTAGAAATTTTTAGGGATTTATAGGGTTTTCATAAGGTTTACTACGATTTTTTACGATTTTCGAGGGTTTTTTAGGGTTTTCTATTATTTTCGAGGATTTTTCTAAAGTTTTAGGATTTTAGGGTTTTCTTAGGGTTTTCTACGGTTTTCGAGGGTTTTTTAGAGTTTTCTATGGTTTTCAAGTATTTTTTAGGATTTTTCTAGGGTTTTCTAGGGGTTCTCAAGGGTTTTATTGGGTTTTCTAGAGATTTTCTAGGGTTATCTGGGATTTTCTAGAGATTTCTAATGGTTTTCTAGGGTTTTTTGGGTTTTCTAGGATTTTCTCGGGATTTCTAAGGTTTTTTCTATGATTTTCTAGAAATTTTGAGGGGTTTTTAAGGTTTTCTATGGTTTTCGAAGGTTTTTCTAGGGTTCTCTAGGGTTTTCTAGGGTTTTTCTAGGGTTTTCTAGAGTTTTCTAGGGTTTTATAAGGTTTTTTTAGGGTTTTCTAGAGATTTCTAATGGTTTCTTAGGGTTTTCTAAGATTTTCTAGGGGTTTTCTAGGATTTTCTAAGTTTTTCTAGGATTTTTCTTGGATTTTCTAAGATTTTCTAGGTTTTTTTAGCATTTTTTAGGGTTTTCTTTGGGTTTTCTTCGGTTTCTTAGAGTTTTCTATGTTATCTAGGGTTTGTGAGGGTTTTCTGGTATTTGTTAGGATTTTCTAGGGTTTTTTTAGGTTTTTTTAGGGATTTTTATAGCTTTTCTAGGGTTTTTCTAGTAATTTCTAGGATTCATTAGGTTTTTCTAGGTTTTTTTTTTAGATTTTTCTAGGGATAACTATTGATTTCTAGTATTTTCTAGGGTTTTTTAGGGTTTTCTTGGATTTTCTAGGGTTTTTCTAGAGTTTTCTAGAATTTTCTATGATTTTCTTAGGATTTTCTTCAGTTTTTTAGGGTTTTCTAAGTTTTCTAGTATTTTCGAGGGTTTTCTTAGAATTTTCGAGTGTTTGTTAGGATTTTCTAGGGTTTTCTAGTGTTTTTCTAGGATTTTCTAGGGATTTCTAGAAATTTCTAGGGTTTTCTATGGTTTTCTTAGGATTTTTCAAGGTTTTCTTGGGTTTTTGAGGGTTTTTTAGGGCTTTAGAGGATTTTTCTAGGAATTTATAGGTTTTTCTCGTATTTTCTAGGGTTTTCTTAGGATTTTTTAGTATTTTCTATGTTTTTTCTAGGGTTCTTTAGGGATTTCTAGGTATTTTTAGGATTTTCTAGAGTTTTTTTAGGGTTTTTTACGGTTATCTAGGATTTTCGAGGATTTTTTAGGATTTTCTATGGTTTTTAGAGTTTTTCTAGGGTTTTCTAGGGTTTCAATAGTTTTCTAAGATTTTCTAGGATTTTTAGGATTTTTCTAGGTATTTTACAGGTTTTTCTAGGGTTTTCTAGGAGTTTTCTAAGGTTATCTAGAGTTTTCTAGGATTTTTTATAGTTTTTCTAGGGTTTTCTTTGCGTTTTCTATGATCTTTTAGAGTTTTTTAGATTTTTTAGGATTTTTGACAGTTTTCTTAGGGTTTTCTAGGGTTGTTCTAGAGTTTTCTGGGATTTTTCTAAGATTTTCTAGGATTTTCTAGGATTTTTTAGGGTTATTTTTGTTTTATAGGATTTTCTTAGGTTTTTCTAGTGTTTTCTAAGGTTTTTTAGGGTTTTCTAGGGTTTTCGAGAGGTTTTTTATGGTTTTCTAGAATTTTTCTAAGATTTTCTTGGATTTGTTAGGATTTTCTAGGATTTTTTAGGGTTTTCTAGGGATTTCTAGTAATTTCTAGAGTTTTCTATGATTTTCTTAGAATATTCTATGATTTTCTAAGATTTTTGACGATTTTTTAGGATTTTCTAGTGTTTTGAGGAGTTTTTCTAGGATTTTTTTAGGGTTTTATAGGTTTTTCTAGGATTTTATAGAGTTTTCTAGGATTTTCTAGGTTTTCTAACATTTTCTAGGGATTTCTAGGGTTTCCTTAGGGCTTTCTACGGTTTTCTAAGGTTTTTAAGGGTTTTTTAAGATTTTCTATGGTTTTCTAGGATTTTTCTAGGATTTTCTAGGATTTTTCTAGGATTTTTTAGAGTTTTCTAGGAATTTCTAGAATTTTCTAGGGTTTTCTAGGTTTCTCTAAGATTTTCTAGGGTTTTTCTAGGAATGCTTGGATCAGTTTGGTGTTGCACCTAGAAAGATAGAGTGTAGAGGAAGCTTCATCAAGTTGACGTGGTTTTGAAGACTGAAAGATCGTTTAGTGTTGGCTGATGATATTCACATTTAGAGGTACGTGAAATGTCACATAATATTATTTAGGACTATTATATTTGGAGATAAGTCTGGGGCAGGGGTGCACTAGAAGTTTCAGCCGTTACTCCATAACTTTGTTGGGACCATACAATTTAGTTGGGGATCGGCATGCCTGGCACACTTGTATAGAGCGTTGTGTAGGGCAACTCGTGTCGACTGCAAGGAGATTGATGGTCCACTGACACTTTTGCTTACCTGGGCTTGGATCCATCTACCATATCTTGTGCCGATTCATGTCAATCCTCGACTATTTCCGATTGTAAACAGGTATATTTAATTACTATCTGCTTTAAAAAATTGTAGTATGCTGTATTTTAAATTTGATTGATAAAAGTTAATTAACGAATTGTCTGATGTCAGGTGGCGTAACTAGGAGCGTGCTGATCGGCCTTACAGATATCGTAGTCTTTCTCACTTTAGAAAAGCATTGGATGATCTGCAAGAAGGACATGTATGTTGTAATAAAGAAGTATTTGTATTTGTTTAGCTGTATGAGTATTTGGTGTGTAATCCTCCATTACTTGCATAATGTGTACAATTTGTTTGGGAGGCTTATGCAATTGGTCGCATAGATCCAGACGTGATTCCTTTTAACATCTGTCAGCATTCGATTATTTGGAGTGCCATAGTTTCGCTTATATATTTGAATGCATTGAGTGGCATGCATCTGATAGACTGAGGAGGCAATTTGGTTTGACTTAGGGCGTTCCTCATCAAAAGCAGGATCTAAGTGAAGCACACGGCGAAGTTCTGACATGTCCTAAGAATCAAGATTGGTCTGGAACCCACTCATTTTGGGTTATGCATTGGACAAATCGGTATAGTCATGTTCTTGTCGAGTACATGGTGCCCTCACAGCATCGTCTAGGTATTTACATGCATTGGTACCAAGGTACATATGGTGATTACTTGCATCTGTCAGATTTCGTATTGCAAGAGAATTAGGAGGGTGATCCTGTTCATAATCAGGAGAATCAACAAGCACAACCATCACCACTGCCACCACAATCGCCACTGCAACAGCCACCGCCACCGCCAAAGACACAATCACAGCAAAAGCCTGAACAATTCACACTATATATTCCTGACATGTATTTTGCGGATTATTTTACACCACCATTCCCATTACATCAACAGTATTGGAGTGTCCCGCAGCAATAATAGGGGAACATGGTTCGTTTAGCCACAGCTTGGATTCATGGCTCCTGTGTTAGGTTACTCACATCCCGCCAACCAGAAGGCCCATCCGAGAAGTATTGTTCCAGGTAGATTGTCATTGGATACGATACCTCAACCTCGCACTTCCTCTGGTAATTTCGGAGGTAGACTTTCTGCTGACTCGAATAGGAGTGATGATGCCACGAGGGGGATCATACAGAGCGGAAACTCACGTCGTATTCTGATGGGTCTAATTCAGGAGAGCAACCAGGCAGTTGAAGATGAGGATGAGGATGCAGATGATGCTGATGATGATGACGGTGATGGTTCAGATGATGGTCTACTTGAAATTCACCATAGTCACACCGTTGTCGATGTAGGTCCACTGCATATTCCACATCACTGGGACACTCACGGACTTCGAATACCTCATTCAGTCTATCAAAGCAACTAATTTAGATGTTGTCTGCTGATTCGCATGCAATTTGGAGGTCACAAGCTCAGAGAACACATGTTCTGCATTAATACGAGCCTCAGCCTCGACTTTTTTACGGGTGAACAATTCATTAAGCCTGTAAAATGTTGCCTTAACAAGTGCAGTGATTGAAAGATTGCACGCCTCTTTCAATATCGAGTTGATGCATTCCACTAGATTAGTAGTCATATAACCCCATTGGTGTCTCCCATTAAATGCCAACGCATACTGCTCAAGTGGAATCCGATCTAACCTGAACACAAAAAAACCCTAATACCCTAGAAAGCTAGAAAATCCTAGAAAAATCCTAGAAAACCCTCGAAAATCATAGAAAACCCTAAAATACCCTAGAAAATCTTAGAAAACCTTAAGAAAATCCTAGAAAAACCTAAGAAAACCCTAGAGAAACCTAGAGAATCCTAGAAAAACACTAGAAACCCCTAAAAATACTAGAAATCCTAGAAAAAACCCTAGAAAATACTAGAAACTCTAGAAAATTCCTCGAAAACTATAAAAAAACCCCCTAGAAAACCCAAGAAACACTAAGAAAACCCTAGAAAACTAAGAAAACCTAGAAAACACTAGAAATTCCCGAAATCCCAAGAAAAACCCAAGAAAACCCTAGGAAAACTTAAAGAATACTAGAAAAATCCTAAAAAACCCTAGAAAACCTTGGAAATTCTAGAAAAACCTAGAAAATTCTAGAATAACGCTCAAAAACCTTAGAGAATCCTAGAAAATCCTAGAAAACCCTAGAAAAATCCTAGAAAACCCAAGAAAACCCTAAAACCCTAGAAAACCTAGAAAATCCTAGAAAAACCCTAGAAAATCCTCGAAAAACCCTCAAAAAGCATAGAAAATCCTAAAAAACTCTAGAAAATCTTAGAAAACCCTAAGAAAATCCTAGAAAAACACAAAAAAAACCCTAGATAAACATAGAAAATCCTAGAAAAACCCTAAAAACTCCTAGAAAACCCTAAGAAAACCCTTGAAAACCTTAGAAAACATCAAAAACTTTAAAAAAGAGTAGAAAATCGTAAGGAAACCCTAGAAAATTCTAGAAAAATCTAAAAAACTTAGAAAATCCTAGAAAAATCCTAGAAAACCCTAAAAATCGTAGAAAACGCTAGAAAAACCATGAAGATCCTAATAAAATTCTAGAAAAATCTTAGAAAACCCTACAAAATCCTAGAAAAACCCTCGAAAATCATAGAAAATCCTAAAAAATCCTAGAAAAACCCAAGAAAAACCTAGAAAAACCTAGAGAATCTTAGAAAAATCCTAAAAACCCTAGAAAAACACTAGAAAATCATAGAAAAACCCTAGAAAATCCTAACAAACCTTATAAAATTCTCAAAACCCCTAAAAAACCTAGAAAATTCTAAAAAATCGTAAAAAACCCTAAGAAAATCTTAGAAAATCCTAAAAAATCCTAGAAAAACCCTAGAAAATCCTAGAGAAACCTAGAAAACCCTAGAAAATTCTAGAAATTCCTAGAAAACTCTAAAAAATCCTAGAAAAATCCTAGAAAATCCTAGAAAAATCCTAGAAAACCATAGAAAATCTTAAAAAACCCTTAAAAACCTTAGAAAACCGTAGAAAGCCCTAAGGAAACCCTAGAAATCCCTAGAAAATGTTAGAAAACCTAGAAAATCCTAGAAAACTCTATAAAATCCTAGAAAAACCTATAAAACCCTAAAAAAATCCTAGAAAAACTCCTCAAAACACTAGAAATCCTAAAAAATCGTCAAAAATCTTAGAAAATCATAGAATATTCTAAGAAAATCATAGAAAACTCTAGAAATTACTAGAAATCCCTAGAAAACCCTAAAAAATCCTAGAAAATCCTAACAAACCCAAGAAAATCTTAGAAAAATTCTAGAAAACCATAAAAAACCTCTCGAAAACCCTAGAAAACCCTAAAAACCTTAGAAAACACTAGAAAAACCTAAGAAAATCCTAAAAAACAAAAATAACCCTAAAAAATCTTAGAAAATCTTAGAAAAATCCCAGAAAACTCTAGAACAACCCTAGAAAACCCTAAGAAAACCGTCAAAAATCCTAAAAAATCTAAAAAAACTAAAAGATCATAGAAAACGCAAAGAAAACCCTAGAAAAACTATAGAAAATCCTAAAAACTCTAGATAACCTTAGAAAACTCCCAAAAAAACCTAGAAAAAAAATACCTAGAAAAATCCTAAAAATCCTAGAAAATCTTAGAAAACTATTGAAACCCTAGAAAACCCTAGAAAAAACTCTAAAAACCATAGAAAATCCTAAAAAATCCTCGAAAATCCTAGATAACCGTAAAAAACCCTAAAAAAACTCTAGAAAATCCTAAAAATACCTAGAAATCCCTAAAGAACCCTAGAAAAAACATAGAAAATACTAAAAAAATCCTAAGAAAACCCTAGAAAATACGAGAAAAACCTATAAATTCCTAGAAAAATCCTCTAAAGCCCTAAAAAACCCTCGAAAACCCAAGAAAACCTTGAAAAATCCTAAGAAAACCATAGAAAACCCTAGAAATTTCTAGAAATCCCTAGAAAATCCTAGAAAAATACTAGAAACCCTAGAAAATCCTAACAAACACTCGAAAATTCTAAAAAAACCCTCGAAAATACTAGAAAACCTAGAAAACCCTAAAAAAACTGAAGAAAATCCTAAGAAAATCATAGAAATTCTAGAAAACTCTAGAAAAACCCTAGAGAATCCTAGAAAACCCTAAAAAAACCTAGAAAACACTAGAAATCAATAGTTATCCCTAGAAAAATCCAAAAAAACCTAGAAAAACCTAATGAATCCTAGAAATTACTAGAAAAACCCTAGAAAATGATCTAGCAAACTAGCAGCCGTTTGAGGAGCTGACTTTCATGCGGTTGTTGGATTTGGAGGCCATGCATGCATCAGAGTTTCCTCAATATATAAATGCAGCTATGTAATAATTTTAAATTATGATTTATACATAGGTTTTGAGTTTGAGACAAATATTTAAGGCATCGGTAAAATAGGTAAATATAGCATATAATTTATAATTGTTTAATTCTTAATTATCAAGTAAACATATATGTTGAGGAGTTTAGTATTTCACATTCTTGTGTGATTATTAACTTATTAAATGTCATTTGATGACCTAGTTGATAAAGTTTTAACTTTTGAATGATTTATTCTTGATTTATGAATCATGGATTTTAATAATGTGACACGTATTTAAGAATTATTTATCGAAATATAAATTTTATGGCGTGATTGCAGCAGAGCTTCCTGTTATGACAGATGGTGAATTTGCCGTGGAAATGGAATTCAGTTCTAAGGAGACCGTACTTAAGGCGATGAAAGATTATACCATCCGTAGAGGTGTAGATTATCAGGTGCATGAGTTAGAACTGACAACATTCTATGCTTAATGAACCCAGTACGACACAGGTTGTGATTGGCTGATCAGGGTGAGCAAAATGTCCAGGAAGTACTGCTAGGAGATAAGGAGGGTTTTTTAGGGTTTTTCTAGTAGTTTCTAAGGTTTTAGGGTTATTCTAGGGTTTTTAGGGTATTTTGGATTTTCTACGATTTACTAGCATTTTCTAGGGATTTCCAAGGATTTTCTGGGCTTTTAAGAGTTTTTCTATGGTTTTCTGCCATTTTCAAGAGTTTTTTAGGATTTTAGATTTCTAGGTTTCAAGATTTCTTAGGGTTTTCTATGGTTTTTTAGGGTTTTTAAGGGTTTTCTATGGTTTTTGAAGATTTTTTAGGGTTTATAGGATTTTCTGGGATTTATCTAGGATTTTCTATGATTTTCTATTGTTTCCTAGGGTTTTCTAGGTTTTTATAGGGTTTTCTAGGGTTTTCTATGGTTTCAAGGGTTTTTGTAGGATTTTCTGATTTTCTAGGTTTTCGAGTTTTTAGGGTTTTTCTATGATTTCGATTTTTCTAGGATTTTCTAGGTTTTTTTTTGGATTTTCTAAGGTCTTCCAGGTTTTTCTAGGGGTTTTTCTAATTTTTTAGGGTTTTTAGGATTTTTCTAAAGTTTTCTAATGTTTTCTAGGGATTTCTAAGGTTTTTTAGGGTTTCTTAGGTTTTTCGGGTTTTCGAGGATTTTTTAGGGTTTCTATGGTTTTCGAGGGTTTTTCTAGGATTTTCTAGGGTTTTTCTAGGGTGTTCTAGGATTTTCTAGGGTTTTTTAGGTTTTTCTTGGATTTTCTAGGGTTTTCAGAGGTTTTCTAAGAATTTCTAGGGGTTTTCTAGGGTTTTCTATAGTTTTCAACGGTTTTCTAAAGTATTTTTGGGTTTTTTACGGTTTTCGATGGTTTTTCTAAAATTTTCTAGGTTTTTCTAGAGTGTTCCAGGGTTTTCTAGAGACTTTTAGGATTTTCTAAAGTTTTCGTAAGGTTTTCTTCGATTTTCAAGAATTTTCTACAGTTTTTGAGGGTTTTTATAGGGTTTATTGGGTTTAGGGCTTAGGGTTTAGGGCTTAGGGCTTAGGGCTTATGGCTTAGGCTTAGGGTTTATGGTTTTAGGGTTTTAGGGTTCGGGCTTGGGGCTCGGGGCTTAGGGCTCAGGGTTTCAGGGTTCAGGGTTTCAGGGTTCAGGGTTCAGGGTTAGGGTAGGGCTTAGGGCTTAGGGCTTAGGGCTTAGGGCTTAGGGCTTAGGGTTTTAGGGCTTAGGGTTTTAGGGTTTTAGGGGTTTAGAGGTTTAGGGGTTTAGGGGTTTAGGGGTTTTAGGGGGTTTAGGGTTTAGGGGGTTAGGGTTAGGGCTTATGGCTTAGGGTTTAGGGCTTAGGCCTTAGGGTCTAGGGTCTAGGGTTTAGGGTTTAGGGTTTAGGGTTTAGGGTTTATGGTTTGGGGTTGGGGTTTAGGGTTTAGGGTTAGGGTTAGGGTTTAGGGTTTAGAGTTGAGGGTTTAGGGTTTTAGGGTTTAGGGTTTTAGGGTTTTAGGGTTTAGGGTTCAGGGTTTAGGGTTCAGGGTTTAGGGTTTTGGGTTCAGGGTTCAGGGTTCAGGGTTCAGGGTTCAGGGTTCAGGGTTCAGGGTTCAGGGTTCAGGGTCTAGGGTCTCTGGTCTAGGGTCTAGGGTCTAGGGTCTAGGGTCTAGGGTCTAGGGTCTAGGGGTCTAGGGTTTAGGGTTTAGGGTTTAGGGTTTAGGTTTTAGGGTTTAGGGTTTAAGGTTAGGGTTTAGGGTTTAGGGTTTAGGGATATGATTAGCATTTAGGGTTAGGGTTAGGGTTAGCATTTAAGGTTAGCGTTTGAATTAGGGTTAGGGTTAGGGTGAGGGTTGCATTTAGTGTTAGGGTTAAGGTTAGCATTAGGGTTAGCATTAGGGTTATGGTTAGGGTTAGCATTTAAGTTTAGGGTTAGGGTTAAGGTTAGTGTTATGGTTATGGTTAGGGTTACGGTTAGATCAGGGTTAGGGTTAGGATTAGCATTTAGAGTTAGGGTTAGCATTTAGAGTTTGTGTTAGGATTAGAATTAGTGTTAGCATTTAGGGTTAAGGTGAGGGTTAGGGTTAGGGTTAGTATTAGGGTTAGTGTTAGGATTAAGGTTAGGGTTAGCATTTAGGGTTAGGGTTAGGATTAGGATTAGGATTAGGGTTAGGGTTATGGTTATGGTTATGGTTATGGTTATGGTTAGGGTTAGGGTTAGAGTTATGGTTAGGGTTAGAGTTAGGGTTAGATTTTAAGGTTAAGTTTATGGTAATGGTTAGGGTTAGGGTTAGGCTTAGGGTTAAGGCTAGGTTTGGGTTAGGGTTAACGTTAGTATTTAGGGTCAAGGTTAGCGTTAGAGTAGGGTTAGCGTATAGGGTTAGGGTTAGGGTTATGGATAGAATTAGCATTTAGGTTAGGGTTAGGGTTAGGGTTATCGTTAGCATTTAGGGTTATCGTTTGGGTTAAGGGTAGGGTTAGGGTTAGCATTTAGGGTTAGGGTTAGGGTTAGGGTTAGTGTTTGGGTTAGGGTTATGATTACGGTTAGGGTTAGCATTTAGGGTTAGGGTTAGGGTTAGCATTAGTGTTAGAGTTAGGGTTAGGGTTACGGTTAGGGTTAACATTTAGGGTTTGGGTTAGTGTTAGGGTTAGGGTTAGCTTTTAGGGTTAGTGTTAGGGTTTGGGTTAGGTTTAGGTTTAGGTTTAGGGTTATGGTTAGGGTTAAGGTTGGTTTAGGGTTAGGGTTAGAGTTAGGTTTTGGATAGGATTAGCATTTAGGGGTAAGGGTTAGGGATAGGTTAGAGTTTTGGGTTAGAGTTAGGGTCAGCATTTAGGGTTAGGATTAGGGATAGCATTTAAGGTTAGCGTTTGAGTTAGGGTTAGGGTTAGGTTAGCGTTTGAGTTTGGGTTAGGGTTAGGCTTAGCATTTAGGGTTACGGTTAGTGTTAGGGTTAGCATTAGGGTTAGGGTTAGCATTTAGGGTTAGGGTTAGGGATTAGGATAGGGTTATGGTTATGGTTAGGGTTAGGGTTAGGGTTAGAGTTAGGGTTACAGTTAGTGTTAGGGTTAGGGTTAGCATTTAGGGTTAGGGTTAGGGTTATGATTAGGGTTAGAATTATGGTTAGGGTTAGGGTTAGGGTTAGAGTTAGGGTTAGGGTTAGCATTTAGGGTTAGGGTTATGGTTTGGGTCAGGGTTAGGGTTATGGTTAGGGCTAGAGTTAGAGTTAGGGTTAAGGTTAGCATTTAATGTCAACGTTAGGGTTAGCATTTGGGGTTTGGGTTAGGGTTAGGGTTAGGGTTAGCATTTAGGGTTGTTGTTTGAGTTAGGGTTAGGATTATGGTTAGCATTTAGGGTTATGGTTAGGGTTAGGGTTAGGGTTAGGGTTCGGGTTAGCATTTAGGATTATGGTTAGGGTTTGGGTTAGGGTTAGGGTTAGCATTTGGGGTTAGGGTTAGGGTTAGCATTTGGATTTGGGTTAGGGTTAGTGTTAGGGTTAGCATTTAGGGTTAGGGTTAGGGTTAGGGTTAAGGTTATGGTTATGGTTAGGGTTAGGGTTAGAGTTAGAGTTATGGATAGGAATAGCATTTAGGGTTAAGGTTAGCATTTAAGGTTACGTTTGAGTTAGGGTTAGGATAGTGTTAGGGTTAGAATTAGCATTTCAGTTTGGGTTAGGTTTAGGGTTAGGGTTAGGCTTAGCATTTAGGGTTAGGGTTAGGGTTAAGGTTAGTGTTAGGGTTAGCATTAGGGTTCGAGTTAATGTTTGCATTTAGGGTTAGGGTTAGGGTTAGGGTTAGCTTTTAGGGTTAGGGTTAGGGTCAGGGTTAGGGTTAGGGTTAAAGTTAGGGCTATGGTTAAGGTTAGGGTTAGGGTTAGCATTTAGGTCACGGTTAGGGTTAGAGTTAGGGCTAACATTCAGGGTTAGGGTTAGCATTTAGGGTTTCTATTTGAGTTAGCATTTAGGGTTAGGATTAGGGTATGTGTTAGGGTTAGGGTTAAGGTTTGCATTTAGGTTTAATGTAGGGTTAGGGGTAGGGTTACGGTTAGGTTTAGTGTTATGGTTAGGGTTAAGGTTAGGGTTAGGGTTAGGGTTAGCATTTAGGGTTAGGGTTAGGGTTATGGTTATGGTTATGGTTATGTTTATGGTTATGGTTATGGTTAGGATTAGGGTTAGGGTTAGAATTAGCATTTAGGTTTAGGGTTAGGATTAGGATTAGCATTTATTGTTAGGGTTAGTGTAGGGTTAGGGTTAGCATTTAGGTTTAGGGTCATGGTTAGGATTAGGGTTAGGGTTAGAGTTAAGGTTAAGGTTAGGGTAAGTGTTAGCATTTAGGGTTAGGGTTAGGATTAGGGTTAGGGTTAGGGTTATGATTAGCGTTAGGGTTAGCATTTAAGGTTAGGGTTAGGGTTTGAGTTAGGGTTAGCATCTAGGGTTAGGGTTAGGGTTAAGGTTAAGTTCAGGTAGGGTTAGGGAAAAAAAATCAAAAGCTTGTTTCAAGGAAGAATTATAAGAAAAAGATTTCATAAAATAAGCTAGATAGAAGCATCAATCATTTACATCTCTTTTGTAATTGTAGCATGCATAGAAAACTAGCTTGCCATGAACATTGAGTCGCTATTCTTCTTACCTTGATTGTCAATCTTTATTGCATGATTCTTTTCTTGCTTGGGGACAAGCAAGGTTTAAGTTTGGTGTTGTGATGACAAGTCATCATAACCCTTTTTCAAGCTAATTTCACTTGTTTGTTAGTTTTTTATACACTTTCTTGCATCCTAAGTAAGTGATTTGGAATGAAA